>NC_067415.1:80759944-81060853 GCF_009764475.1 Pristis pectinata
GGAAAGCTTAAAGATATATGGGGCAAGTTATTTTACACAGAGAGTGGTGGGTGCCTGGAACAGGCTGCCGGGCTGGTGGAGGCAGATATGATAGTGGTCTTTGAGTCTTTTCGATTAACACATGAATATGCAGAGGATGGAGAGTGGGGAGGAGTCAGGAAGACATCGATCACGTGCAGGCAGAAGGGATTTAGTTTACTTTGGCATAGTTTTCGGCACAGACATCGTGGGCTGAAGGGCCTGTTCCTGTGCTCTATGTATAAAGAATGTGGTAATACCCAGACTATTTGGCCTTTGTATTGTTATTGGTTTATTATTGTCACTTGTACTGAGGTACAGTGAAAAACTTGTCTTGCATACCAGTTGTACAGGTCAATTCATTACACAGCGCAGTTACATTGAGTTAGTACAGAGTGCATTGAGGTAGTACAGGTAAAAACAATAACAGTACAGAGTAAAGTGTCACAGCTACAGAGAAAGTGCAGTGCAATAAGGTGCAAGGTCACAACAAGGTAGATTGTGAGGTCAGAGTCATTGAGGAGGGCATCCAGGATAATTCTGCTCTTCCATGAAATTGTACCAAGGAATCATTTACTACTTGGGAGAGCAGACATGGTGGCTTTGACATCTGGCCCAAAGCATGCCAGTTCCAAAAGTGTGGCACTGATTGTGCCATACCTCTGGCCCATCAAACAAGAGATCAATTCTTCAAATTGTGGTGAATTTACAACTGTCTTCCTCAGACCTGACAGTGTTACCCAGTGAACCATGGCTGATAAAGATTTTTCATGGAGCTAATGCAGGAATAAGGTATTAACGAGTTGCACTGATCAGGAGTTTAGAGATGCCAGGGCTCCTTCTTGGCAGGATTAGTTGGTTGGTTTCAGAAGAATACATAAGCTAACAGGATGGCCACATGAAGGTTGCTACCTTCATCCTGTTGACCACACTTCACTGCACAATGTTAGACTCTTACGAACCAAATTATTCAATTGGCACGTAAAACTACCCTCATTCTTCAATTATAAACTTAGCAATACAACTCTCACTAAGTATCCATTGGCTCTCTTAATGTGGTTGAATAGTTTTGTATTATAAATCAGGAAAACCCCACTCCAGTCTGTGCCTCTACTTTCTCAGGAGGTTAAAGAAATTCGGCATGTCCCCTTTGACCCTCAACAATTTTTATAGATGCACCAGAGAAAGCATCCTATCCAGATACATCATGGCTTGATATGGCAACTGCTCTGCATGAGGCCGCAAGAAACTGCAGAGTTGTGGACACAGCCTCCCCTCCATGGACTCTATACTTCTATACTTCTATATGTCTATACTTCTCACTGCCTCAGTAAAGCAGCCAACATAAACAAAGACCCCTCCTACCTTGGACATTCTCTCTTCTCCCTCCTCCCATTGGGCAGAAGATACAAAGTCTGAAAGCACATACCACCAGGTTCACAGACAGCTTCTATCCCACTGTTATAAGACTATTGAACAGTCAACTAGTATGATAAGGACTCTTGACCTCATTATGGCCTTGCACCTTATTGTCTGCCCGTACTGTACTTTCTCTATAACTGTAACACTTTATTCTGCATTCTGTTATTGTTTTCCCTTGTACTACCTCAATGTACTGTTGTAATGAAATGATCTGTATGGATGGCATGCAAAACAAAGTTTTTCACTGTACCTCGGTACATGTGACAATAATAAACCAATTTACCAATTTATCTATTTACATTGGCTGGTGTTAGCTTGTTCAGTGGTGGAGATCCCATGGATGGCTTTCCTGCTCTTGCTTAGGGAAAGCAAAGTTGCCACAATTCCCGCTCTTGACCTTTCTTTCATTTCGTTGGATCCAGGCCATCACTTATCATTCACTTCTTGTTACCCTGGATGTGAATGGGTTATATGACTATTTCACAGGGGCTAAAGGCATCAAGCAAATTGCTGTTGGTCTGGAGTAACATAAAGGTCAGACTGGCAGAATTCCTTCCCTTAAGTTCATTTTGTGCCATATGGTTTTTGAACCCTGCATCATTATCCTTGCTGTTTACCCTGTGAAATCTCACGAAGCAGTTATTATATGGTCATCAGCGTAGAGGAAGGATCAGCATCAGCTGTGATCCACATATTCCAAAAGCCAACTGCACACACTCGTCAAAACTAACAGATGAATAACAGCCTGACTGCATGATTCACCAGAGGGGTTTAGAACCAACCCCCAGCAATAAATCACAGAAGAGTTAAAGTGAAAATGGTTTGCAACAGCATTTCATGCAAATTTTTCTTAACTTCGCTTTGTTACTTTTGAATCTATAACTGGAACAATGCAGAAGTTGAATGAATTAAGTTGAATGCAGAATAGGATGTGCATGAAAAGAAAAAGTGATCAAGCCACCTTATAAATTAAAGCAGCCACATCAAGTAATGAAAACGCAAATGCAAAACACCAGTGTTGAAATGTTTTGTAAAGCTAGCCAATTTCAACAATTTCATCCATGGGTATCAGTTATAAATTAATTCTCCCCAGTGGATGGCTGTTATATTTAAAAGGTAAAGTATTATTGGATTTTTAAACAGAAGCAATGAAGTTTTTATAAATCATGTAGTTAATAGGATTTCAATTATCTGGAGATTCTAGAAAAAAGCTGAGATTGTTCTACTTAGAGAGTAGGCTAACGAGAGTTTGATAGAAGTATTCAAGATGATGAGTGCTTTTGATAGAGTAGATGAAGAGAAACTATTTCCTTTGGCAGGAAGGTTAGTAATCAGTGGACAGAGATTTAAAATAATTGGCAAAGGCCCAACAGGGGAGATAAGAAGAATTTATTTTCACACACCGGGTTGCTGTGATTTGGAATTCACTGCCTGAAAGGGGAGTGGAAAAGGATTCAATGGTGCATTTAAAAGAAAATTGGATGGATACTGAAAGGAGTGAAAGTATAGCAAAGCTGTGGGAAAAGAGTGTCAAGGTGTGACTAACTGGTGGCTCTTTGAAAGAGCAGATTTAGATTTAAATTTGTAGAAGGATTGGAGAGAGGTTGACGAGATATTGTTTCACCCAGAGGGTGGATGAGACTGGAACTTGCTACCTGAAAGGGTCAAGGAGGTGGACAAACCATCACAATTACAAAGTGCTTGAAAGAGCCCTTGAAAAGTTGCAATGTCAAAATTGCAGACCAAGACATGGGATTAGGCTGGTTGGCTTTATTTTGAAGAGCATGAACTTTATGGGTCAAATGGGCACCTTCTGTGACATCTGAGATCTTCTAACTCAATGATACTATGATGGACTGAGCAGCCTCTGTCTCTGGGCTGTACAGGTATGAGTTCTTGATCCATGGCGGATTTTGCTGAAATAATCAACAAAGCACTTTGGCCTAGAAATCTGCTGACAATACCAACTTCTCAGAAACAAAACAAATGGCTAAATGTCCAAATGGAGGCCATCAGAAGAATGCTTATTTGGTGTCTAAAGCTGTCTGCCAGCCATATTAGTACAGGCAGCAAAGAAGGAGTCCATAGACACCACCAAAGACACAACTTCTTCTGCTTTCACAACTTTAGTCTATCTTGGACAACAAAATGGTTGTTTTCAACAAATTACATCTCGTAGACTGCCTAACTAACATTTCTGAAACAGGCGGCCACCATCAAAAGGCATCAAGAGATATGCAACTGGACTGGATGTTGAGCTTAAGCTTGGTGCTTGGTTCTTTTTCCCCTCTAATGGTTGCTAGGCACCCCACCCACCACCACCACCACCACAATGCCAATCACCCCATTCCTTATTTCAATCATTTCCCCACTTTCTTTAAGAGGCATTTAGACAGACATATGAACAGGCAGGAAATGCAGCAAATACTGACCACAGCAGATGTGCATTTTAAACTGACATCAGGGTCAGCATAGACATCATGGGACGAAGGGCCTGTTCCTGTGTTGTACTGTTCTATGTTCCTCCTAATTCTTCCCACTTTTCTGGTCACCCTTCCTCTCTCCACATGACTCACCATGGACCTCCGGCCCCATCCTGATTGTCCTTCACACTCCTGAAGATCCTCTTGAGGGGTAATACAGGCATTTTGACAACCCGAAATTAGAACAGTATCATTGTGTTAAATTACCATGACCATAAGATATAGGAGCATAATTAGGCCATTCGGCCCATCAAGTCTGCTCCGCCATTCAATCATGGCTGATTTCTTTTCAGCCCCATTCTTCTGCCTTCTTCCCTGAACACTTAACTTCTTTACCAATCAAGAACCTATCAATCTCTGCCTTAAATACATCCAATAACTTGGCCTCCATAGCCCTCTGTGGCAATGAATTCCATGGATTTACCACCCTCTGGCTGAAGAAATTCTTCCTCATCTCAGTTCTAAAGGGAAGTCCCTTTATTCTGAGGCTGTGCCCTCGGACCCTAGACTCTCCTACTGATGGAAACATCCTCTCCATGTCCACTCTATCCAGGCCTTTCAGGAAGTGAAGAGAAATACTGGGCCATCATTCAGAGCCTTAGATCACTGATCCAGAGACAAAAGTTCAAATTCCACCAAATTAAATTTAAACAATTAAAGAACTCTTCCATAAGACTTTTGGATTGTGTTAAAAACCTGTCAGGTTAATTAATGTTTTTCTGGGATGTTAATCTGGCTGGTTTATATGTAATTCCAAACCCACCAATAACTCTTAGCTGCTTCCTCAGTTCAGGGCAATTATGAATGGGCAAAAAAGCAGAACTTATGTGACTTATATGAAATGAGATTTATTATTTTGTGGCAGCAGTCCAGCGCAAAGACATTAATATTACCATAATTTACAAAATAAATAAATAGTGCAAAAAAAGGAATAATGAGTTGGTGTTCATGTGTTCATGAACCTTTCAGAAATCCAATGGCGGAGAGGAAGAAGCTGTTTCTGAATCGTTGAGTGTGGGTCTTCAGGCTCCTGTACCTCTTCCCCATTGTAGTAACAAGAAGAGGGCATGTTCCAGATGGTTAGGGTCCTTAGAGATGGATGCCACCTTCTTGAGGCACCACCTCTTGAAGGTGTTCTCGATGGTGGGGAGGATTGTACCCGTGATGGAGCTGGCTGAGTTTACAACCCTCTGCAGCCTCTTGCGATCCTGTGCATCGGAGCCTTCATACCAGGCAGTGATGCAACCAGTCAGAATGCTCTCCACCGTACATCAAGATGTCAGAATTGCCAGTAATGTTCACAATTTGAGAATTAAAAAAAACAATGAGGCCCAAAATTGGCTGTGATTCCTACCTACCAGTTTTGTTTTGTACATTGAGTGTTCGGCTTTAGATTTATTCTCCCTCAGTGTCCCGGGAAAAGATAGCAATCATTAATTTGTTCAAAATGTCAGTGCACATAGGCTGCATGAGATGATAATAAGGGTCACTGCTTCTTTGTGTTTTCAGACCAATTTTCATCAACCACTCAAAGACATAATGGTAATGCTTATAGCTACTGCAGTTTGTTGCACATAGATACCAGTCATTGTATAATGTTGCAGTTCTGAGAAAACACAGCATCACTGGGAATTTTGTAAAAAAAAGTGCTTTTATTACAAAGGTATTAATTATTAAACGTTGACTCCAACAGAAAAAAAACAATGCTTGCAAGATCTCATTATTTCCCTTAGAAAATGGTTAGAAACAGCTAAATATTAATGAAGCAATTTAGATGTATTGCTCTAAGTGGAGGCTTTATTGATTAGCAGAAGATTCTTTGCATTTCATTCAGAAAGGTACCATCAAACCAGATGAGGAATGTGCAATATATTTCAAGAAATGCATTGAAAAAACTCCAGCACTGTCAATGGCAGTGGTCAATTTGGAAACATTTTTCTTAACTTGAAATTGAGCTTGCAAAACACACACCAGTCTGTACACTGTCTTGGACTCTTAATTACACATGGGATGGGAATATTGCCTATCCCATGTGTAACAGCTTACCAGGAAGGAGGATTCATCCATATTTTAAGGTCATCTTTAGCACACAATCACCTGACTGTTTGTAAAGTAGCGGTTTACCTTTCCTTCCATTATGCAGGTTAGGTTACATTAAGCGTGTGAGCCAATTTGTCGAATTTTAATTATTCCAAGCTGTATAGTTGCAAATGTAGAGCATCATAAAACAGGTAAATAAGAAACTTGGGGTTTTGGGCAGAGAGAGAAAATTTCCTGTGGTAATTTGTGCTGAACAGGTGCAAGGGTATCGACAGCCGACTGTCTTCTCCTTTGCAGTTTTGACTTCAAAGGAACTGAATGTGTGCTATTTTCCTGCTGACTTCATATTCACTGTAAAATTTGGCATGTCACTCATTGATGTACAATGTTCGATGTTTTAATTGTTCTATCCATTAAAACACAAGAACTTAAAAGCCTTGGCTTTCCATGAATGTCATTTCCACATGATGTAGAAAGAGGCCATTCAGCCCATCAAGCCTATGCCACCACCTCAGTTAAATCTATTCCACCACTAATTTTCCCTGTAAACATTTTCTGCCCACAATTCTATCACCCACCTACACTAGGGGCAATGTTACCTTGGTCAATTGACCTACCAACCAGCTCATCTTTGGCATGTTGGAGGAACCTAGATCACTGGGGAGAAACCTTCACAGCCACAGGGAGAATATAAAAGCTCCTCACGGACAGCACCAGAGGCCAGGATTGTATGCACGTTGCTGGATCTGTGAGGCAGCAGCTTTACTAGCTGCACTACTGTGCTGCCCCCTAAAGAATGTATCGTTATACTGGACCAGCACTCATTACACATTTATGGGATTAAGGCAGTGTTGGTAAGGCCAAGGGGTTTTTCTGTCCCTCACTGTGATGGAGACAATAGTGAAATGCTTTCTTGAACTACTGCAGGCCATGTAGTTCAAGTGCGGTCACGGTACTGCTGGGTAGGGAGTTGTGGAAGTTTGACTCAGTGACAATGAAGGAATGGTTAATACATTACCAAGCTCAGACAGTATAAAGGTGAGAGTTGTGATGTCATTCCCATTTGCCCCAAATAGGTCTCTCTTAATTTCACCTACATTTATTTAAATCCAGTGGTGCTTCTAGTAGAGTCACTGCCTTATAGCGCCAGTGAACCAGGTTCAATCCCAACCTCGAGTACTGTCTGCATGGAGTTTACTCGATCTCCCAATGACTGCGTGGGGTTCTATTGGATGCTCTGGTTTCCTCCCACATCTGAAAGATGTGTAGGTAGGTAGGATATTTGGCCTGGTGTGCAGGAGAATCTGGGGACCGTTGATGAGAATGTGGTAAAAACAATATAAAATGGGATTAACGTAGGATTAGTGTAAATGGGTGGTTGATGCTCAGTGCAGACTCGGTGGGCTGAAGGGCCTGCTTCTGTGCTGTATCACTCTATGACACTAATAGTGCTCTAGCTTCTAACTTTAGTGAAGAACATTCATTTCCATAATCCAAAGCTACAGAATTTCTGTTTATCCTCAATTAACCTTTAGTAGATTCCTTCTTAGCTGATTTAAGTCACTTTTTCAGTTTGGTTTGGTTCTATCTCAATAACTAACCCATCCTTTCTTCAACAGTTATGCAACTTTTATCAGGCTGAGAAGGAATGGACTGATTGGAATGGTCCACGGACAGTCAACATGGAATTCATGGAGACAATGACTTCCTTCCACACTGTAATGATTCTATAAGTGTATAAGTGTAATTCTAGAGATAAGTGTAATTCTAGTGAGCACAAAGCAACAATTACACAAGTATAAAATATCTTTGCTGGACATGGAATTCCAGGGTCCATGTTTGCATCCCAGTTTGAAAGTTTCAGATCTAGGTTTGCACAACTGCATAGTTGCATTATTCTTTCTGTTCGGTAGCATGCTGGTAAACATGTAATACTAACATACTAAACAGTTTTCTGGACGTTAAGCTTCACTGATATCAATGGGCAAGAGAGATGTTTAATGGGTTTACAAAATCAGCCAAGGCAAAAACTTTCCCCATTCTCAAAGTCAAAGTCAAGTCAAATTCGAGTTTATTGTCATCTGCACAAGTCCATCTGTGCACAGGTGCAATGAAAAACTTACTTGCAGCAGCATCTCAGGCACGTGGCGTCAGATACACAATATTTGCCAGAAAAACATAAAATAAACATAAATTATACACAATTTTTACAAGAAAGAACACAACTTGAACAAAAAAAATCACAAATTCCGTTTCAGTGCAGCAATCAAAGTGGTCATGGTGTTGCTGTACTGTAGCGATTAGGATTATGCCGGTTGGTTCACTCGATCATTATGCAATGATGTTTGCAACATTAGTAGACTTTGTAATTATCAGTAATAAAGAACTGATCCATTTAGTTATGAAGACATCACAATATCGCCATATATTGCAAAAGAAGGAATAATGGTGATGTGGACAGGATGAATGAGTGCGAAATATTAGATGGGATCAGAGGAAGTTCTGGGGGAGTTTATTATCTTTAAAAACTGATACACTTTACCAGGTAACAATATCACAGGTTTGTTAAACAGAGCAAGGGAAAAATTTTTGAAGGCTCTGACTATAAGTTTTCAATCTTTTCTGGTGACAGGAGTGATGCCAAGGACTGGACAGCTAATGTTGTACTGTTGGTTAAAAGGGAAGCAGGGAGACACCAAGTAATATTAGGCACAGTGGTCTAAATTTGGCAGCAGACAAACTATTGGAATCTATTATAAGGGGCAATATAAACCATCAGTTAGAAAGGCACAGATTAGTCAAAGATATTCAGAATGGATTTGTTCATGAAGAGATGAACTAACTGGATCGAAGGCTTTCAGCAGGTAACAAGGAGGGTCGATGAGGGAGGTACATTTGATGTAATATACATGCTTTTTAGCAAGGCTCGACAAGGTCCCACACGGGAGGTTGGTGAAAAATCAGCTCGGGAAGCAAAGGGGAATCCTCCTGATGCAGGGTTATGACCCAATACATCAACAATTCCTTCCCTCCTACAGATGCTGCTCGACCTGCTGAGTTCCTCTGGACGATTGTTTGTTGCTCCAGATTCCAGCATCTGCAGTCTCTTGTGTCTCCAAGCAAAGGGGAACAGTTGATGGAGCTTTTATGATAGGTTGCACATGGCTCAGTACTCAGTCCGATGCTTTTAATAAGATATATTAATGATTTAGGTCCAAATGAAGGGAGCTTGATTAAGAAGCTCACAACTTATACAGAAAATGGCCATTTGGTTAACAGTCGGCAAGAAATCATCAGACTGCAGAAAAAATATTGATGGTCCATTCAATTGGGCAGAAAAATGCAAATAGTATTTAAACTAGAGAAGACAAGGTCATTCCTTTTCGCAAGAATGACAAGTCAAAGGGATATATAACAAATGGGAGGACATTTTGTCCGGAGGAATATAAAGTATATGTTCACAGATCTTTAGATGTAACCAAACAGGACAGTAAGATTACTTAAAAACATTTGGGATACTTTCTTTTATTAGCTGTGGTATATAATACAAGAACAGTGAGGTTATGCTGGAACTGTATACAGTACTAGTTAGACCACACCTTGAGAACAGCTTGCAGTTCTGGTCAGCACATTACAGGAAAGATGTGATACTTCTGGAGAGGACGCAGAGCAGCTTTTTGAAGATGTTACGAGGATTAGAAAATTAAGGAAGGCTAGGAAATACCAGGGTTGTTTCTTTTGGAAATGAGGAGACCGAGGGGAGACTTAATTGGGGTGTATAAAGTTATGAATGGCCTAGGTATTATTAGCAGGAAGGATGTATTCCCGTAAGCAGAGGCATCAAAAACCAAGGATGCAGATTTAAAGAAATTGATAGAAAGTTTCGAGAGGAGATGAGGTAAAACCTTTCACCTAAATGGTGGTGGAATCTGAAACTGACTCCCTTTAAAGGTGGTTACGACTTAAACCCTCTTCGTATTTAACCAATGCCTGATTTGTACTTGAAGAGCTGTGACCTGCAAGGCTATAGACACAGTGCTGGAAGGTAATTGGTAATTAGTTTATTATTGTCACATGTACTGAGGTACAGTTAAAAACTTTGTTTTGCATACCATCATTTCAAAACATAAGTACATTGAGGTAGTACAAGGGAAAAGCAATGATAGAGTGCAGAATATAGTGTTACAATTACAGAGAAAGTGCAGTGCAGGCAGACAATAAGGTGCAAAGCCATGACGAGGTAGATTGTGAGGTCAAGAGTCCATCTTATTGTACAAGAGATCCATTCAACAGTCTTATAACAGCAGGATAGAATCTGCCCTTAAGCCTAGTGGTATGTGCATTCAGGATGTTGTATCTTCTGCCTGATGGGAGGGGGGAGAAGAGAGAATGTCCAGGGTGGGTGGGGTTTTTGATTATGCTGGTTGCTTTTCCGAGGCAGCAAGAAGTGTAGACAGCGTCCACGGAGGGGAGGCTGGTTTGCATGATGTGCAGAGTTATGTCCACAACTCTGCAGTTTCTTACGGTCTTGGGCAGAGCAGTTGCCACACCAAGTTGTGATGCATTGGATAGGATGCTTTCTATGGTGCATCTATAAAAATCGGTGCAGGCCAACAGGGACATGCTGAATTTCCTTAGCCTTAGGTGAGGCTTAGATGGAATTAGGTTGGGCAGTTCTTCTTCAACTGTCATGGTTGCAATGGCCACCCTTCCCTCTTGCAAATTTTCAATGTTTCTATTATTTTACTTTCTGATTCTACAATGACAAATGTAATATTAAACTTTGATGCCAATTCAGGATAATATTTGTATTCTTATCCTGAGTGAGAAGGCTAGAAAAAATATCATTTCAGGTTTTTGCTTTGGCTGCTCTTACTCATCTACTTACATTCCTAACATGCACGACTTTGAAGTTATTTGCATCTTTCTGGAAGTGCTCTAAGAATGACATTGCTCTTGAATGATAAGTGTTTTTTCTCCACATTGGCTACTTAGTTATAACCGGGAGGAACCGTCCCGGAAAATTCTTCCTGCAGGAAAACGTTTTGCCAAATCTCAAAGCGAAAATGATCATTTCATGACACCAATTGAAATAAAAAATGACAGATCATCTCAAAGTCAAAGTCAAGTTTATTGTCATATGTACAAGTACATGTATGCACAGGTGTAGTGAAAAACTTACTTGCAGGAACATCACAGGCACATAGCATCAGAAACACGACATTCACAAGAAAAACAAAAATTAAACATAATTTGTCCCAAAATTAAATGAGAAAGAGCACAATTAGTACAAAAAACAAAGTCCATTGTAGTGCAAAGTGGTCATAGTGCTTCTAAAATGTAGTGATTAGGGTTGTGCAGGTTGGTTCAAGAACCAAATGGCTGAAGGGAAGTAGCTGTTCTTGAACCTGGTGCTGTGGGACTTCAGGCTTCTGTACCTCCTGCTCAATGGTAGTTGCACAACAATGGCATGGCCTGGATAGTGGGGATCTGTGATGGTAAACATTGCCTTCTTGAGGCAACGCCTCATGTGGATACTCTCGATAGTGGGGAGGGATGTGCCCATGATGTATTGGGCTGAGTCCACTACTCTCTGCGGCTTCTTACATCCCTGCACATTTGAATTGCCCTGCCAGACCATGATGCAACCATTCAGTACATCTGTTGAAGTTCGTTATAGTGGTCGGTGACATGCTCAACCTGCTTAACCTTTTGGGAAAGTAAAGACACTTGACTGCCTTCCTTGTGATCCTTCTGTGTTCCTGCATGTGGGTCATTGGTCATTCTTTAACATCCATGACTATATAAAATTATAACATAACTGTGCACAGACCACTCGGCTATAGGACATTGTTGTTCCCCTTTCCGTTCCCTTTAAGATTCCTCCTTTTCAAACAACTACAGAAATCCCTTTTAGGTGCTCTAGTTCAGCAACCATTTTGTTGAACACCCATAAACTAATCATTTCTGAACAAAGGCAGCTTTTCCATTAATGTTTTTACTACAATGCTGTATTGAATCCTTCTCATTATTGTTATGCCAATCAATAGAATCTACCTTTTACTATTTACCTGCACATAATCTTTCATTGCTCCAGTGAAGAAGATTTGCTCCTCGGTTTTTCATACAGAGCTATACACATGCCTTTCTGGACAGATTTCAATAAAACAGCCTGCAGGCTTTCCAGTGGTGTTCTGTCCTTTTTGGAATGTTCAAAACAAGTACTTAATATTCCATCAGCAGCCTGGCTAAAGCCTTGCACAAGTCTAACATTAGGTCTTGCTTTTATATCCTAAGCCTCCAGGTACCAACAATTGATCTGTAATTATGCCTTTAATAATCTCTGTATCAACACATCAAAGTCATGTGCTTTATCTAAAATCTTAAATACAAGGTAGATTTACATCTATTATTATGGACAAAATATATTTCCCCTTAATCTTCTCTGCTCCAAGAATAAAAGTGACTAATTCTCCAGACTCTCCGCATAACTGAGCACTCACCTCTGGCATCTGACAGCATGAATAGTAACAAATGGGTTATGTTGCTTAACTAGTAATATAGAGGCCGGGGCTAAACACAAAAAAGGGGCGCCAGTGTCTTTACTTTCTTAGAAGGTTAAGGAGGTTTGGTTTGTCACCGAACACTGTAACAAACTTCGACTGATGTACTGTTGAAAGTATCCTGACTGGTTGCATCATGGTCTCGTACAGCAATTCGAATGCGGGAAAATAAGAAGCTGCAGAGATTAGTGGACTCAGCGCAATACATCTTGGGCGCATCCCTTCCACCATTGGTGGTATCTACAGGAGGCATTGCCTCAAGAAGGCAACGTCTATCATCGAAGATTCTCACCATCCGGACCATGCCATCTTTACACAGCTACCATCAGGCAGAAGGTACAGAAGCCTGAAGTCCCACACCATCAGGTTCACAAACAGCTACTTCCCTTCAATTCTTTGGTTCTTGAACCAACCTGCACAACTCTAATCACTACAGTTTAGCAACACTTTGATCAACTTACCCTAAAATGGACTATCATTTTGTTCTAATTGTTTTATTTCTTGTAAAAATTGTGCATAATTTGTCTAATTTATGTTTTTCTTGTGAATGCTGTTTATACGATGCTATGGGCCTGTGATGCTGCTGCAGGTAAGTTTTTCACTGCACCTGTGCACACATGTACTTGTGCAAATGACAATAAACTTGACTTTGACTTTGAATAACCCAACAAGAGGTGTCAAAGGCAACCCAAGGGATTTAAATCCAGTTCAGTAACTATAGAAATTGAAAATTTCATTTTCAGTGTTACCATTTTCAAATCTATGCTTCACAGTCACCATTGGCCAGAACCTTAAAAAGACAAGCCACATATATCCCATAGCTGTAAGAGTGGGTCAGAGCCTATTATTAGTAATGGTGTAGTATCAGTAATGCTCCAGTAATAGTAGTCTCACAGCTCCAGGAACCCAGGTTCTCTGAAGCAACACAAAATGCTGGAGGAAGTCAGCAGGTCAGGCAGCATCTATGGAGGGAAATGGACAGTCAATGTTTCGGGTCGAGAGCCTTCATCAGGTCTGGAAAGAAAGAGGGCAGAAGCCAGAATAAAAGGGTCGGAGAGGGGGAGAAGCACGAGCTGGCGGGTGATAGGTGAGTCCAGGTGAGAGGGGGAAGGTAGGGGGGTTGGGGTGATGGGAATGATGTGAGAAGCTGGGGGGTGAGAGGTGGAAGAGGCAAAGGATGATGGATTCTGATGGGAGAGGACAGTAAGCCATGGAATAAAGGGAAGGAGATGGGGAATCAGAGGGAGGAAGGTGTGGATGATGGGCAGGTTATCTGGTGCTGTCCGTGAAGAATTTACAGGTTCTCCCTATGCCCATGCTGGTATCCTCTGGATGCTTCTGTTTTCTCCCATATCTCAAAGCAGTGCGGGTTAGTTGGTCACACATAACAGAACAGTACAGCACAGGAACAGGCCCTTCAGCCCACAATGGTGTGCGAAACTAGTTAAATCAGTGAGTCCTAATTAAACTAATCCCTTCTGCCTGCACGTGGTCCATATCCCCCCACTCTCTGCACATTCATGTGCCTATCTAAGAGCCTCTTAAACACATCTGTTGTATCTGCCTCCACCACCACCCCTGGCAGCACATTGCAGGCACCCACCAAAACTTGCCCTACACATGAATGGTAGAATCTGGGGAACATTGAGGGAATGTGGGATTAATCAAATAAGATTAGTATAGGATTAGTGTCAATGATCGCCAAGGACTCAGGACTGAGGGGACCATTCCTTTGCTATATGGGTCAATGACTCTATGATTACTGAATGCAGGTTACCAGAAATAACCACATATCAGCACAGTTTAAATTACCAGCTTGTTATTGGATTGTCCAGAGATCATGATGAAGCTCTGAGACATCAGCTGAAAGGGATAACTGAGTGTGATCATGTCAGTCTGTTGTTTGACTAATGTCCTTACCCTAATCTGGCCAAAATGAGTTTCCAGACACATTGAAATGTTGTTGACTTTTAACTATCTTCTGAAATGGCCTGGTGAGCAATTCATTACAAGGCAGCTGATAATGAGCAATAAATACTGGCCTTGTCAGCAATGCTCACATCTCTGCAGATAAACTACAGAACAAATGGAATCATCTCTTTGCTCTTTTCTGGTAAATAGCATCCTTCCTAAATCACGGCGCCCTGAATTTGATGCAATAGTCCAATTGTGCTGTTGCGTCCTCGATGACACTTAGCTTCTTGGGTGTTGTTGGAAATGCAATCATCCAGATGTCACACCTCTGACTTGTGGAAATGTGTTGGTAAGTCAGAACGCGAGATATTTTCTGTAGAATACACAGGCTCTGACCCACTCTCTCAGACGTAGGATATACATTTATGTGGCTTGTCTTGTTAAGGTTCTGGCCACTGGCAGCTGTGAGGTGTAGATTTAAAAATGGTAATACCGCTAAATGTCACAGGATGGAGGACTAGTGATATTTGGAACTTATGTGATCAAAATGTTACTTGCTACTTTACCAGTTCAAACTTGAATGTTGTCCAACTCTTACTACATACATTGCAAACTGTTGGAATGAAGTTAAGTCTGATCTTTTCCACAGGTTGCCATGAATTTTCATGGGATTTGGTTAAGGTTGATGACTCCCTCCCTCTGTGCTGCCACCTCTAGGTGGGATGGCGGGAGAAGATCTGCTCAGGGATCATCTTGAGGGATCTGGGACATCAAAGTCAAGCCCATTGTCACAAGGCACAAGTACATGTGTGCACAGGTGTAATGAACAATTTACTTGCAGCAGCATCACAGACACAGCATCATATAAACAGCATTCACAAGAAAAGCATAACTTATAGACAAAATATGATAAGGACTTCAGCAGGAATTGATGATTCTCCAGGAATAATTATGTCAACTTACTCAGATTGCTCTCCTAACTTTTCTACAAGTCTCCAGATGATTGTGAGGAGGAATTTGCAGTGTCTAATTGACTGTTGTGCCTTTGTTAAAACTGAATCTGTTGTCCAGAATGACATCAGGTGATCTGTCTGGTTTTATTGTTATTCTGATTAATCGACATACTTTAAGACAACTGGCGGCTTGTTCAGGAAAGGCAGATAGTGGTCTGGGGCCACATGAATGCCAGACGAGATAAGGAAAGCAGTTTTCTTTCCTAAAATAGTTTGTAAACTGAATCGTTTTTAACAACAATCCAATTACTTCTTGGTCACAATTACTGATAGTTTATTTATTGCGTAATGTTTAATAAACTGAATCCATACTATTTTATTGCCATTGTGAATTTGAACTCGTGTCCCTTGGTATTAATTCAAACCTCTGTGACACAATCACCCTTGCACCAATCCCATAAATTTACACTTAACTACATCTGCTACTGACTTGCCCAGTTTGCTGGATGATCTAATTCCATCCCACAGCCGATTTCAATCCTTGTCATTATCTGCAATGGTTTTGTTGATAATTTTATATAAAACAGCTTTTCTCTAATGAAAGGAAAAAATAATGAGATGTTTAATGGTAACATAACTTACAGAATTTTTAATCATCTACTTAAGTTTTCCATTATTTGTTTTGACACACAAGAGTAAAACAAGGCTGAGACCATTTTGTTATAATAAGAGGCATGACTCCTATTTCTGTGGGGGTTCATGGAAGGGATGCAAAGGAGGGTTCAAAGGAAGCTGGCTCAATGTTAGCTTTATTACAAATGGTAATCCAGAAGCAACGTGGTTCTGAGGTTCAAATTCCAAAAGAAACAAGTACGGGATATACTCAACAGGACGGGCAGCATGAGTGGAGAGAGAAACAGTTAACATTTCTAGTTAACTTGAACACGTTGAGTACTGATGAAAGGTCATCGACCTAAAACATTGACTCTGCTTCTCTCTCTATTGATGCTGCCTGACCTGCTGAGTAGCTGGTATTTTTATTACACTTGGTATTATACTTCAGCCTTCATGAAGATAGAATGATTGTGCTCTCATGATTCCTTGTCTTCAGAGATTATGTCATTCCTTGTTGTAAACTCAGAACAGATGTGCATTATCAGTTGTTCCACAGCACCTTATGAAGAAATGAGCTTCGTCATGCATCACATTCTCATTAACCTGCTCCAGTACAAAGTTTTGGATTGCATACTACTTAATCTCACAAGATTTAGTTGCACCTGACCAAGTCTGAAATGTTCCTGAAGGAGGGATTCTGTTTTCACCTTTACAGCATGAAATGAGAGATTTTCCCCATCAGACCGTGCATTGCTTCACATTTCTCTGTATTGAATCTTATCCATCATGTGCTTACTTATTTCACTGGCTCATATGTATCAGTTTACCGTGCCTGTTATTAAAGTTACCTGGCTACATAGATCCCTCAAGGTTGCTGCACAGGTCGATAGGGTTGTTAAGAAGGAGTATGGTGTGTTGGCCTTCATTAGTCAGGGTATTAAGTTCAAGAGCTGCAAGGTAATGTTGCAGCTCTTTAGAACTCTGGTTAGACCACACTTGGAGTAGTGTATTCAGTTCTGGTCACCTCATGAAAGGAAGGATGTGGAAGCTTTAGAGAGGGTGCAGAGGAGATTTACCAGGATTCTGCCTGGATTGGAGAACATGTCTTATGAGGATAAATTGAGTTAGCTAGGGCTTTTCTCTTTGGAGAGAAGGAGGATGAGAGGTGACTTGATAGAGGTGTACAAGATGATAAGAGGCATAGATCGAGTGGACAGTCAGAGACTTTTTCCCAGGGTGAAAATGGCTAACACGAGGGGGCATAATTTTAAGGTGATTGGAGGAAGGTATAAGGGGGACGTCAGAGGTAAGTTTTTTACAGAGAGTGGTGGGTGCATGGAACTTACTACCAGCAAAGGTGGTAGTGGCAGATACATTAGGGACATTTAAAAGACTCTTAGATAGACACATGAATGATAGAGAAACGAGGGCTATGTGGGAGGGAAGGGTTAGATAGATCTTAGAGCAAGTTAAAATGTCAGCATAACATCGTGGGCTGAAGGGCCTGTACTGTGCAGTAGTGTTCTATGTTCTACTGATTGAACCCAGAACATTGGCATGAGTGCATGCATCTCATTATCGACAAAGAACAGACCATTGGCTCATTCTCCAAAGGTTTAAAGTAAACACAATCAAAAGTGGAGGCACAAAAGACTGCAGATGCTGGAATCTGGGGGAAAAATGCTGGAGGAACTCAGCGGGTCAGGCAGCATCTGTGAAGGGAAATGGACAGTCAACATTTGGGCTCGAGACTCTTCATCTGGTCTGCTTGTCCAGATTAAGCCATTCCAGTCCAGATGAAGGGTCCCAACCTGAGACACCAACTGTCCATTTCCCTCCACAGATGCTGCCTGACCCGCTGAGTTCCTGCAGCATCTTTACCATCAAAAGTGAACCCAGCATGAAGAAATCACCATCAGTTATTTACTGCCATTCACCATCAGGTGCAGGTTAACAGGAAGCACCAGACATAGGGAACAAGCACATTGTGCTGGATTTAGCCTGTGACCCAAACTCGCCATTCACAGTGCCTGCCTCCACTGATCTGTTCTGGATACAAGGAGCCGAGTGTCCATACTTGAGGGTCCTCCCATGAAGCAGGAGGAACTGGGAAGTGGGTAGGTCCACATTCAGAATGCCCTGATGGCCTTCTGATGACTGACAGTACCCAAATCCTCTTGAATTATTTCCAAATGTCTCTGAAAATTTGAAACATTTAAAAACAGTTCAACTGGGACTAAATGACTTTAAAAACATTACAAATAAAATACTGCATTGGTACATCTTAAGGTTCTTGAGATTAATCTAAATTACAATAAAGATCTTGTCGACTTGCTACTTTTATCAAGTTAGCAAACCTATTGAAGTGAATGGAGTCCTATGACTTGCACCTGTGCCAGACACAGTGGTCAGATGTGCCAACGTCTGGAATCCAGCACATCCCCAGTTTCCGTGTTCTAATGTGCAGATGTGGAAGTCACAGATGAGGTGGACGGAGGACCAGCAGCAAGAGATTAGCACAACCCAACCCAATATTATGATGATTAAATTTTTTCACCATGTGTGGTTTGTGCTTCCCTGAATAAATCACAAAGCAAATGCCTGTGCTTAACATGTGTGTTGTCTGCCTGGGAACTGTAATTTTGCTCTATTACTGAACACATCATGTGCTGATATGTTCAGTAATATTCACACAGCCATATTACTGAACATATCAGCACATGACAAGTTTCATTTGGCCAATGATTATGAATTAACCATTCCAAAAGAACTGCAGATTCCAGCAGCAACAATGTTTTTTTTTCATTGTTGCTTCTGTTCTGACAGTTATGACTTGGAATGAGTGCCATCAAAAGTGCTTCGAGTGCCCAGAAATTGGATCTTTAAGTTAATGGAGGATCCATTTGCAAAAAAAAAGATAGCCCTGACGTCTTACACTAAATGGGCAATTTTCCAAAAAAAACACTGGTAGGTGGGAGCCAATGTGATCAGGAGCATGAAACCCTGGAAAGTTCCGCTTAAATATTGTTATGGTAATAAGCTGGCTTCATTTTGAATAGAAATAGAAATTGTTGGAAACACATAGCAGGTCAGGCAGCACCTGCAGAGAGAGAAACAGGATTAGTGATAGTCCTAGAGTAATACCACCCTGAAACAGGCCCTTTATCACAGCTCTTTCACGCCAACCAAGATGCCCTTCTAAACTTGTCCTATTTGGCCTCCCTCTGAACCTTTCCGATCCATGTACCTGCCCAAATGTCTTTTAAATGCTGTTATTATACCTGCCTCACCCTTCCTCTGGCAGATCATTCCATATACAGACCACCCTCTGGATCAAAAAGTTGCCCCTCAGGTTGCTGTTAAATCTTCCCCCTCTCACCTTAAATCTATGCCCTCTAGTTCTTTATTCCCCAACCCTGGGAAAAAGACTGTGTGCATTCACCCTATCTATGCCCCTCATGATTTTATACACCTCTGTAAGATCAGCCCTCATTCTCCTACACGCCAACGAGTAAAGTCCTGCCCAACCCCTCCCTACAATCCAGTCCCTTGAGTCCTGCAACATCCTCGTAAATCTTTTCTGCACTCTTTCCACTTAATGGATCTTTCCTGCAGCACAGTCACCAAAACCGAACACAATACTCCAAGTACGGCCTCAACAATGTCTTGTACAACTGCAATGCAACATCCCAACTTCCATACTCAATGCCCTGATTGATGAAGGCCAGCGTGCCAAAAGCCGCCTTCATCACCCTGTCTACCTGTGACACCATGTTCAGGGAACCGTGTACTTGTACTCCTCTGTCCCTTTGTTCTACAACACTCCCCAGGGCCCTACCGTTCACTGTGAAAGTCCTACCCTCATTTGTCTTCCCAAAACACAAGACCGTGTGTTTCAGGTTGATGACATTTCATGATGGGGTTTTATCACGATTATGCAAAAGAGTGTTGGGGCATTTCGGACTAAGTAGGAGTTATTGATTGCCACAGATCCTCATGGGTCATGGTTTCTCAGGCCAATCAAAAGCCTGTGAATAATAGTGATGGCTTTTGAGCTGAATTTGGAATTTCAGAAAATTATATAGTTTGAACCAGAGAATATTTCAGTGGAACAGAAATGGAAGCTTTGCTCGTCATTTCCAATTGGTTGTATCTCCCTGCAGACATCTTGAACTTAATATTCTTTTTACAAACACTGATGCAACTTGTATCGCAGTGCTCACTGGAGAGTGGACAACTTTGAGACAGAGCAGACCAGCTAATGAGGGGGAGGGTGAGATCACGAGGGGGAGGGTGAGATCATGTGGGGGAAGGTGAGATCATGAGGGGTTCATAAGAGGACAAGCTCATGAAAGACAAGGCAAACTGCAAGGGAGAATACAAGTTTGTGTGTGAGAGGACAAGCACACAAGAGAGGGAACAATTACAAGAGAGGATGCTCACAAAAGGAAGGACAAACTCGTGAGAGAGAACTCAGGCTTGCAAAATGGATAAACAAATAATCTGCTGGAGGAAGTCAGCAGGTCGAGCAGCATCTGTGAAGGAAAGGAACTGTCGACGTTTCAGGTCGAATTCTTCTATCTTGCAGAAGGGGAAAATTAACAAAAGTAAGTACAAGCCCACGAGAAAGAAAGGGCAACACACAAGAGAGAAGGCAAATTCATGAGAGCCGGCTGATGTGCATGAGAGAGAACCTCAGAGTGCATCATTAATAATTAATTCATAAAATGGAAGCACGTGGTGCTAACAAAACCATAGGAAATCAAGTGCATTATTAGCTAAGGAGCTGTGTATTGAACAGATGCATCTCTGACTATAGAGGAGTCTGCAGTTGGCCTCTCAGGGTCTGTATTGGTATCTACGGTTTCCATAATATGTAACAGACCTGGATTAGTGTAAAGGCTGTTCAATGTTTTGCTTTGCAGAGCATACTAAATTTACTAGCATAATAAATAATGATCAGACGAGAGGAGGAAGTCTACAGACTGGGGAAATGGGGAGACACACAGCAGATGTAATTTATTGAGGAATGAGTGAGAAGAGATGTACATTGGGAGAACAATGTGGGTAGTATATTTGAGATGGTGAAAGCACTGAAAACAGACAGTTCTGGAGATGTACATTCAAAGCTCTTCAAAGGTATCAGGGCATCCTGATAGGATAGCTCAGGAAGCTCATGTGATTTTGTAAACGGAACACATAAACAAAGAATTCCTCCCACATATTCCTGTGAGGGTGTATAAATCAGGAAAGGAAGAATAGACTGGATCTCTTGCCTTGAGAAAATGCTGAGGAGGGCCCCTCAAATTACAAAAGAGTGGACGCTGAGAGAATATAAGGAAGAGCATAACTAAAGGCCATTAATGTAAGACAGCCATCAAGAAGTTCAGCAGGGAATTCAGAAGGAACTTCTTAACTTGAAGAGTGGATCCAAGGTGAGACAGTCTCGCAGGAAATGGTTGAAGCAATTAGTACAGAATGCCGTTAAGAGGAGGCTGGACAAGCTTATTGGGGAGATGGGAATAGAGGGTCATATTAATAGATTTAGATGAGGAGAGACAGAAGAAATAATTGGAGTGTAAAAGCAAACATTGACAAGTTGGCTCTGTTTCTGTGCTGTATACTCTGTGTAAACCTTCACAAAAATTGTATTACTCTGCAGAATCATATTATGATTTCCCAAGTGTTCCACTACAATATTTCCAATAATTGACTGCAATGTTTTTCCAATGACTGTTGGCGGGTTAACTGGCCTGGAATTCCCTGCGTCTTAACTTCAACAGTGCTGTTACACTGGCTGCTTTCCAATCTGCTGGGACTGATGTCAAATGTGGAGAAATTTGGAATATTATAACTGATGCGGCCAATTTCTCTGCAACAACCTCTTACCGAATTGTAAGATATAGGGCATCAGGTCCAGAGGATTTGTCAGCTCTTAATAACAATAATTTCTTCAGTGCTTCTTTGCAAATATCAGTTACTGCAGTTCTTCTGGGATCCACCGGCTATTGAGAACTTAACTGGGTGAAGCTCATGACTGCCAAATGCAGACTAAAGTACAGCCTTTTGCCCTCATTGAGTGTCATCTTCAGGACCTATATGGTCTCCTAGCAGACTCTGTAAGGACATCCATGGGGGAGTGCAGGAGGTTACACCACTGAAGTCATGCCAGGTTAACCAGGTGCAGGCACATATACCCATTGGAACAAATTGGAAGCAATGGCAGTCAGGAGCATGGTAAATATTCCATTCAATTTCACTGGCATTAATGAATTGTTTTCAAATATATGTGAGTGTTTTTAAACTTGGTAATTGGTTTATTATTGTCACATGTACTGAGATAACATGAAAAGCTTTTGTTTGCATGCCATAAAAAATAACCTTATTATTACCAGTTTTAAGATAAAAGACATACATTCAAATTCAGTGACAGGCTCAGGTTGACAGCCAATGCGTCCAGGGGAAGGTAAGGACTGGCGACCAAAGTCGTATCGCATGAGCTGGCCACTTGCACTTGTCGAGACCCTGTGTTTCACTGGCTTCACTGGTCAACTGGGACCAGCTTATCCCTGGAAGGTTGCATCCAAGACCAGTCTGGAAGGAAGAGCGTGCTCAGAAAGACAGATAGCTCACTAGTCAGGGAAATTATGGCCCAGTACGCTCCTCACTCCAATTAGACACTTGCTCTGTTATTCTATAACTTTGCAACCTGCACTGTGAAGATACAAAATATTTGACTGATATTTCAGCTGTTTCTATTTTACTTTCTTGAGTTGCAGTCTCTAAGGAACCTATATTTACGCTTGCTTTTTACATATTTGTGGAAATTCTTCTTATCTGTTCTTGTGGGTTTTATTTAACTTCGTCCCATAGACCACTTTCTCCCTCTTTATCAGCGGTGAGGGTCCTTCGCTGGTATCTGAAGCACTCTTAATTTTTATGTTTTCTACTTTTGGAAGCATTATAAATTGCTTATTTGTGTGTAATGTTTTCATTAACCTTGTCAATTAATTGTTTTATTGTGCAGTTTTCATTTCACAAGGTAATGTATATTTATTGAGGTTTGTGTAAAGTCCTTGAACTGTTTGTCATTGCTTGTCTCCCATCACAGTTCAATCTCATTTTTCAATTTATCTCATTCATTCCACCCTTCACCTCTATATTATATGGCTTTATTTAAGGTTAGAGCTCTAGCTTCGGACATCTACATCATACCTGAGGCAAAATTTACTGGTGTTCACACCTCCTTAACTATGGGATTAAATAATTAGCCTTACCTAATAAAATGGTTAGGGTTAGGGTTAACCCTAACCCTACGATATAAAGTAGCCTATTCTGTACGTTATTCCATATATTATTCCAGGAGACTGTCTCAAGTGCAATGTAACCTGCTTTTGCCAATTTGATTGGTTCTGTTTATATTAAGATTAAAGGCTCACACAAGCACAGTTCTTTCCTTTGCAAGGACATCCTTTTATTTCTTTATTAATACTTTGTCATCAGACAACAAAATTAATCATTGGATTTTTTTGTGGAAAATAAACTGACATTGTATTCTGCAAGCCCTAACAATACAATCTAGTACTGATAAGAATTTGAACTGAATTTAGCAGCAATTCCACTAATATTGTTAAAAAAGGCTGCTCATGTAGCGGTTGCTACCGCAAAATAAAACAAGACGCTAGTCGAAGGATTGTCAAACAAGAACTGGTTTATTTTCCCACCTTGCGCGGGCCTTTTAAGGGAGACTGTTCCCGCCCAATGCAACCTGCAATGACGTAAGTACTACGTCATCAAGTCTTTCCCGCGCGCAGGTTCTCCCCGTCGCTCGGGAAAGACGAGGCCTGCCGCCATCTTGGGCCCCGTCGCTCCGACGCCGCATGACCCGACTGCCGAGCCGGTTCGCCTGACCGGACGGTGAGTCGCTACACTCACAAGATATATGCACATTGTTCTTTCCTCTGCCAAGTGAACTATATTCTCCAAGGCATAATAGATTTAGGCTGGAAAGTTCCCAATTTGGTGAGATCATTGATACTAATAGGTTTTCCATGGGTTTTAAGAATGACGTCATCATATATTCTCAGAAGTTCATGGACATGACTTCAAAAACATTAAAAGTTGGACGTTAGTGCCTCTTATGTGCAACGCTCAAACAATAATGAGATTGTGATTGATTTCTGTGTAAATGAGAAGGACTATTTGGGATGGAGTCCCAATTCGGTCCATGAGTCGATTGGTTACCCTCCTCTCCACGCACACTTTAATGCCTAATGAATTTGAAGACAGGTTGATGCAAATTCCAATGTTTTCTTGTGAATTCTTCCTCTTCTGATGCTAATAGATCTTGTGGGATCTGTATCTGCCGTTGATCCCAGATGGACTGATTACCTGGGCAAAGATGACTGATGACTGGTTGTGTGCTCATTGTGCATTAGGTGTCCACTAACCCTCTTCCTCCTTTCTTGCCAGTCGGACTGCTGAACAACAATAGACAGAGAGTAGAGGGAAGGGCTGAGACAATCCTCCTCTTCTTCCCACTCGAGGAGGACACAGGTCATGGCAGTGATTCACTCAATATCTATCTTCCTAGAGATGAGGTTCTCTTAAAATAACACTGCTTCCTGAGCATTGGCACCATGTTTTTTTGGAAAGGCCTGGATAGAGTGGACGTGGAGAGGATGTTTCCATGAGCAGGAGAGTCTAGGATCCGAGGGCACAGCCTCAGAATAAAGAGAAGTCTCTTTAAAACTGAAATGAAGTGGAATTTCTTCAGGCAGAAGGTGGTGAATCTGTGGAATTCATTGCCAGAGATGGCTGTGAAGGCCAAGTCATTGGGTGTATTTAAGGCAGAGATTGATAGGTTCTTGATTAAGGGTTACAGGGAGAAAGCGGGAGAACGGGGTTGAGAAAAGAAAGCCAGCCATGATCAAATGATGGAGCAGGCTCGATGGGCCGAATGGCCTAATTCTACTCCTGCATCTTATGGAAGTTACAAGGAAATGCAAATTAATTGGTTCTAGGCACCAATTTCACAATGGGGTCTTAATATTTGAGTAGGTGTTGGGGCACATTTCATGTGTGGGTCATCAGACAGTATAATTTTCAATTCCAACTCTGATTTCTCACACGAAAGCACAAAGATAAAGACTCAGTAATCGGAAACTAGAAGAATACAGGTTGAGTTCTGGATATTTTAGGATTGAAACTCATTTCTACACTTTAACAGGCTTTATCTCAGATGTTTTTGATGACAAAGTGATGCGGGAATATTCATTCATGATGCACAGCAAAAAAAAAATTCCACCACATCACTTCCAAGCTTAGTGGAGACTTCTGAGTGTTCTAGTCAATAATTCTCCCTTAAACAACGCTACAACAGATTATGAAATTAATAATATTATTGAGGATTGTGGGATCTTGCTCTGCACAAGTTGGTTGCTTCATTTTTATTGTCTCTACAGTGACTGTACTTCTAAAAGTACTTCTTTGTTTGTTAAGTTCATCCGGTTATCCCGAGGATTGAAGGGAATTTTTTAATATAAATGAAAACCTTTTTTACTTCATAGCTTCAGTTCACAATTTCAAAATCTGTTTTTCATTTATTTGTACCTCTGTGACTCCCATAAAGATTCAAGAAACAGAAATGGCTGGATGTTATTACTTGAAAACTACTGCAATTGCAGCAATGTTACACTGACTTTGTAATAGCATGTGTAATTAAAGAAACCAAGTCATCCGTATAATTTCATGATGTTAACTTTCCTCTCCAATATTTCTCCTTTGTTTACCCTATCTCTGTTAGCTGTTCATAGTTTTGCTGTCACTAGGTTAAGATAACAGTGGCACAGCTAGTGGAGCTGGGCCTCACAGCTCCAGTGACCTGGGTTCAATCCTGACCTCTCCTGCTGTCAGTGTGGAGTTTGCACGTTCTCCCTGTGACCACATGGGTTTCCTCCGGGTGCTCCGGTTTCCTCCCATGTTGTGTTGGTAGGTTAGTTCTTCACTAAATTGCATCTAATGTGTAGGTGAGTGGTAGAATCTGAGGAGAGCTGAGGATAATGTGGGGCGAATCAGAACGAGAATCAGGTTTATTATCACTGACATATGTCATGAAATTTGTTGTTCTGCGGCAGCAGTACAGTGCAAGACATGAAGACATAAAAATTACTATAAGTTACAAAAATAAATAAGTAGTGCAAAAGAGGAATAACGAGGTAGGGTTCATGGACCGTTCAGAAATCTGATGGCAGAGGGGAAGAAGCTGTTCCTGAATCATTGAGTGTGGGTCTTCAGGCTCTTGTACCTCCTCCCCTATGGTAGTAACA
Source organism: Pristis pectinata (assembly GCF_009764475.1). Classification (NCBI taxonomy): domain Eukaryota; kingdom Metazoa; phylum Chordata; class Chondrichthyes; order Rhinopristiformes; family Pristidae; genus Pristis; species Pristis pectinata. The sequence goes on from NC_067415.1 coordinate 80,786,281, forward strand.
TGAAGAGGACATGTCCCGGGTGGTGAGGGTCCTTAATGATGGATGCAGAGGCACTGCCTCTTGAAGATGTCCTCGATGGTGGGAGGGTTTTGCCCGTGATGGAGCTGGCCATATAAAAGCAGTTGTGTAGTGTACTGTAAATGGTTCCTTGATGATTCCACAACTTAGTGAGCCAGTAGGAGGTGAAATGATCTCTTTTCACTGGAATTATATGTCCAGTGGAGGACATGATTTTTACATGATTTTTAATTAAATCCTTTTATTTTAACTTTTGTGCAATGTGAAAATGTTATTTTGTTCCTTAATCTTTCCATTTTCCATCCCTAGGTTAACAAACACCCAATTAGTGGACCCCGTACATATGAACAAATGTTTGGGAGACCGGCAGGGTGGATGGGGGTGGATTTACCGGCTGCCACAGGGCTGCAGGTATCTTCTGTTGGGTGGGAAGGGGGAATTTTCGCGTGCCTTCTCTCCCCACTCCCAGAGCCACAACCATCGGGGGCTGAGTGGATCTGAACAGAGGTGGGGGCGCTGAGCAGACTCTCTCACACACTCACTGAGTCAGTGAGGCCGGCTGGCGGCCTCTCTTCTCACCCCTGCTCCCTCTCTCGTCACCACCATTTCTGTGACCCTCTCCTACACTCTGTCGTTCATTTACGACTTACCAACAGATGGGGTTAAGAAGAGTTCTCAGGAATGGGATCCCTGTTGTAACCTGGGGACTGTTTAATTGCATACTCTGTTTTGCTTTGATATGACCAGGAAAAGACCATTCACCCCTTTAAGCTTGTACTATAATTTGTTTCGATCTTGACAGATCCGAGCCTCAATCACTTCATATCTCAACCAGAAAGACATCTATCAATCCCAACGTGGCTGATATAAAAATTTCCCTTCCTGTTCTGTTAGTCCCTAACTTCTACGCTACATTCAATGAAAACTGCTTCCTGATTATTCAATTCTTTAACATGTCAGTTTCCAAATTCCCGGAAAAAAATACAGAAAATCTGAGAAACTCTCTGCAGGTCAGGCAGCATCTGTGGTGAGAGAAACAGAGTTAATGTTTCAAGTCAAGGACCCTTCATTTTATACACCATACCTCAGATCTGGTCACACCCTTTATAAGTGAAACATGATCTCCCTGCTTTAATATTCAAATCCCAGTGCAATAATGATAACATTCTATTGGCTATCCTAATTATCTGCTTCACCTGCATACTCGCCTTTTTCAAATCAGGACGTTCCTTGTTTATCTAAAGAATTAAAGTGACAGACAACTGGAAACTCAGTCACCCTTGTCAAAGTCAAAATCATGTGCACAAGTACATGTATGCACAGGTGCAGTAAAAACACTTACCTGCAGCAGCATTACAGGCACATATCATCAGAGACACAACATTCACGAGAAAAACAGAAATTAAACATAAATTATACACAATTTTTACAAGAGAGAACACAATTAGAACAAAATCCATTGCAGTGCAAAGTGGTCATAGTGTTGTTATACTGAGGTAGTGATTAGAGTTGTGCAGGTTGGTTCAAAGAACCGAACTTTGAAGGGAAGTAGCTGTTCTTGAATTTGTCAGAGCATGAAAACAGTTTGATGTAAGGCCTTAAGGGAGAGGCATTCATAAAATGCAAACCACTGAACAGAAAACATGCACGTTGGACAAGCAAACAGCATGTAGATCCAAGAATGAGTGAGGAGTGATTTTCCTCAACAATCTCCAGTTGTGGTAGAAGAGTTTAAAGTGGAAACTTCCTAATGTTGTTTTGCTTATTGAGTATGCTTTGGAGTGGATTTTCCCTTCTGGGCACAGATTGTCAAAGGTGGGCAGTATAATACTGATGCCAGTCCTCACGATCCAAGAAAAATAGGCAGAGTCATCATCTTTGTGGAGCTTCCAGTTTTAACTTCAGAGAGGGATGGTCCTTTAAGTAATGCAAGAGCAAACTTGCAGCCTCTTTGTACAACCTGCTCCTACAGTCAAGTCCTGAGCCCTCCACATTTTGTGCTGTAACAATAGAAAATCAGATAAGAAAGAAAAACAGAAGGAGGCATTTGACCCCTTGCACCTGCACAGGTGTTCAGTAGGTTAGGGTTGATCTTTCACCTCAACTATCACCTGAAATATCCCCACTTCCCTTGATCCCCCTAATACCCAAAAAATCAATCAACCTAGGTCTCTTGCTTATACTCTGCTTCTGCAGACCCCTTGATATAAAATTCCAATGATTCACTACTCTCCAGATGGAAAAAAAATCATCTTATCCCAGTCCCAAATGGCTGACCACTTAATTTGAGATGTAACTATGCTTGTGAGGTTAGAGTCATAGAGAGATACAGTACGGAGAAAGGCCTTTCAGCTTACTGAGTCCGCACCAACCATTAGTCATCCATTTTCACACTCATCAACCCTAACCAATTTTATTCTCTTCACATTTCCATCAGCCTCTCTAGATTTTACCCCACCCTCTCCACGCCAGGGGCAATTGACAGCGGCCAATTAACCTACCAACCTGCACATCTTTGGGATGTGGGAGGAAACCGGAGCACCAGGAGAAAACCCATATGGTTTCAGGGAGTTTTTGCAAACTCCACACAGACAGCACCGGAGGTCAGGATTGAACCAATATCACTGGAGCATGATGCAGCAGCTCTACGAGCTGCATCACTGTGCTGCCCCATGTGTATCACAAGTATTTAGGGATAAACTTCTATTGAATGAAAGTAAATGTGCAGGAGCTGAGTATAACTCGCAGCTGATATGTGTTTAGCTGATGAATTTCCTTAGTTCTGCCTTAAATGTTGACTTGTTTCTCTCTCTACAGATGCTGCCTGACCTGCTGAGTGTTTCCAGAATTTTCTGTTTTATCAGCAGTATCTTGCTTTTGGCAAAATGAATTTCTCCCACTGAGTTTTATTTAGAATCCTGTTGTATTGGAAATGCAGAAGACAGTATTTTCAAAACTTTCATTTGTCACATATTCATTTGTTTTGAGAATACAGAAATGGCATATTTTCACAGCCATAACAAGTACAACAATAGAAAGTGTTGTTCTTCGTGAACTAATTTGCAGAATATTCATCAAAACCGCATCTGAGTAACTAATCTGAACAAAATAATGGAAGATGTGTCTACCGACTAATGTTATCATAGCTACTCTGTATCAGAAGCTGGAGAAGCCCATTAGTCCTACACAACCTGTCAAGTGCGATGCAATATTTACGCCAAGATATTTAAAGCCTTTGTTTAGCTCACTGGAAGGGGGAGCCAGAGCACATATTGTCAGATATAAAGAAATTAATAGGCATAGTATCTGATTTTTCAAGGTTAATCTTGCAGGCTGAGAATTGACTATAGTCATTACTCACAGTAGGCAGGTTGGACAAGGAAACCAACAGTTTTGACATGGAAAGCAGAATGTCAAAACCACACAGATATTTTATGTTGCTAGCCGCGCTCACAAAACCCACGTCAGTGTTGCTACATAAACCTTCAGCTGAAGGCTCATCGTGAAGGAGAAAGTAAGTGTTTCTTGCCTGGTGTTCCTCTCAATTCAGATATGAAATAGATTAGGATTACTTTTAAATACTTGGTGACATTTAAGCAACATGATAATTTAACAAACAAATTGCAGAACAGGAGAGTGAATAAGGACAAACAATGCAAAGCACCTGCTCAAACAGTGAGGGAGCAATTATCCTTCACAATATTGCAAACAGCACATGCTGTCAGCTGAGAGGAAGAATTTTGTTGCAATGAGTCTGATCAAGATTAGTGCCTAGGTGAAAAGATTGGGTGGTAAAAGATGTTACCTCTGAATTTTCCCTGAGGCAGGGTAAAATTTTTGTTCACACTTGATTCACCTCAAGTCTTACCATCAGGGATGTTGGAATATTTTCATTGGACAAATTCTTTTTGTCTTATTTTTTGTCCAATTATAATGTCCAACTCTACAGCGTAATAAAAAATGTGTTGGCACATTGCCACAAGATGGGATAATTCTACAGCTTTCCCAATGACAATCAATTTATCTACAACTGACTGCTTTACATTTGATCACCAAAAGGAAACAGCTTTTCAAATTCCACATTAATAAAAGGATTAGTTATCTGCAAGCATAGAAATAAAACAGAAAATGCTAGAAGCATTCGGCAGGTCAGGCAGCATCAGTGGAAAGAGAAACCGAGTCAATATTTCAGGTCTGAGACCATCAGGACCTAGCAAGCCAACTGAGACGGACATGGAGGGAATTCTAAAAGAAGGCACAAAGCAACAGCTACTAGCTGGTTGAGATCCACGCATAGATTAGCCATCCCACTTCTGCCTGAACCTGGAAAACAAAGGACATATCTGGTATGACTGAGGCCTGTCCCAGTTTACCTTTAGGATGTACAAATTAGAGATCATCAGAATGGAAGAATTTTGAGACTATATTTTTTCATTTAAATTCGTTCCTTTTCCATGAAGTGTTGTTTCCAATAGTGGCGACTTGCATGTTCTTGAGAGATTTTTCCTTGATGCCAGTATTAGCAAAGTCCATTTATCCAAGACCAAATAAGTGAGCAACCAGAGGACAGAGTTATGGACTTTGTCCATAAAGAACCAGAGGAAGGTTAGGAAACTTTTTTTTGTTAACTGGAATCTGTTTTCTGAAAAGTCCTGTCAGTGGATTGAATAGTAAGATTCAAATTGGATTTTTTTTAAATGCGAGAAGAAAATTATTATGGAAAAGACCATGGAAGTGGGGAGATGATTTGGATATTTTTACAAAAGGATTAGCATCAGGAACGGTGGGACAAATGGCCGCCTTCTGTTGCAGAATCATATAGTTCTATGATTCTTTGATGTGACTACTCCCCCTAAGGTCCCTTATAAAGACTGAAGCCTAAAGAACCAATTTCTCTGCTGTAGCCTGTGAATTGGTATTTGGATGGTTTCTGTTTGAACCAGATCTCTCCCCACAAGGATCAGCGACTTCCCCAAGAACACATTGGTGACTGCCCTGGTAATCTTGCATGAACCAGCAGCTCAATCCCACCCAGTGAAATGGAGGGAGGTTTGAGCAAGTCATGAGGAATGAAGTTGTCTTTGTTGACCTGTCTATTTCTGTAGGTTTAGTCATGACAGAAGATCTTCACTTTGACGAAGGGTGCCCATATCATGGCCAAGCTTCACTGCTGAGTCATTGCATCCTGTGAAGCCAAATAGTGAGAAAAACTAAATGGTGTTGGCAAACAAAAAGAAGCAAGGCATGCCTTTATATAACTTCTTCCATGGCTGTATGATGTTCCAAAACATCCAATGAATGCATTTGAGTCATAGATAAGATAAGATTTATTTAATAGTCACATGTACATTGGAACACACAGTGAAATGCACCTATTGCGTCAAGTGTTCTGGGGGCAGTCTGCAAGTGTCGCCACGCTTGCAGTGCCAACATAGCATGCCCACAACTTCCTAACCCGTATGTCTTTGGAATGTGGGAGGAAACCAGAGCGCCCAGAGGAAACCCACGCAGAGACAGGGAGAATGTACAAACTCCTTACAGACAGCAGCTGGAATTGAACCTGAGTCACAGGCGCTGTAATAGCGTTACGTTAACCACTACACTACCGTGCCTGTCCATTAATGCACAATAGGTTCCAAGGAAAAGTAAAGTAATAATCAAATAATAGGTAGGAATTCATACTCAGTTGATTACAATGGAACCAAGTTTCAGAAGGTGAATTCAACACAGATTCGCCACCATAACAAGCATTTGTGAATAAAACAGGGATGAATTCCAGCTTCTATTTAGTGATATTGATTCAAGGATACATATTGACCAGGGCACTGGCAATAACAGTCCCTTGAAAATAATGGGTACACTTATATCCATGTAGAAAAGCAGATGGGTCCTCAATTTAATGTTTCATACAGAAGAAGCAACTCTCATTCCTCTTCTTGTTTGAAAATGCTTCTGTGGTTAAGGTTCCCTGGGAAGAAGTGATCACAGCATGTTAGATTTCCGGATACAGTTTGAGGGCAAACATTCCGGTCCATAACCAGAGTCCTCAACTTAAGTAAGGGCAATTCCAATGCTATGAAGGTAGAGTTGTCTGGACTGGACTGGGTAAATGAACTAAATGATGGGTCATGGATGAAGTGGCAGATATTTGAGCACCTATATCACAATACTCAACAGAAATATATCCGAATTAGAAAGAAGGGTCCAATGAAATAGATAACCATCCATGTCAAAGCAGGTCAGGAATAACGTTAAATCGAAAACTAGAGCACAAAGTAGCAAGGGCAAGTGGTAGGCCAGAGAATTGGGAACGTTTCAGGAACCAGCAACAAAAGACTAAATAACTAGTAAGAAGAAAGAAAATTGATTTTGAGAGTAAACTAACAAGTAATATCGAAACAAATAGCAAGAGCTTCCATGGATATATGAAGCGGAAGGTGGTAACTAGGGTAAGTGTGGGATGGGAATTCAATACAGAAAACAAGGAAATGGCAGATATTTAAACCAATACTTTACTTCAATGTTCACACTGGAGGACACCAAAAATATTATTGGTATTGGTGTTGGTTCATTATTGTCATGTGTGCACTGAAATACTTTTGTCTGTGTGTCCTCCAGACAGATCATGCCATACACAAGTACACTGAGGTAGTAAAAAGAAACCGAATGCAGAATATAGTGTCGCAGCTACAGAGAAAGTGCTGTGCAGGAAAACAAATAAAGTGCAAGGGTCGCAGCAAGGTAGACTGGGAGATCAAGAGTTCATCTTTAGCGTATGAGAGGTCCATTCAAGAGTCTCAAAAGAGTGGGATAGATGCAGTCCTTGAATCTGGTTGTATGTGCTCTCACTCTTTTGTATCTTTTGCCTGATGGGAGGGGGAGAAGAGAGAATGACCAGGGTGGGAGGGGTCCTTGATTATGTTGGCTGCTTGCCCAAGGCAACAGGAAGTGTAGACAGTGTCAGTGGAGGGGAGGCTGATTTGCGTGATGGACTGGGTTGTGTTCACAACTCTCTGCAACTTCTTTGCAATATGCCAAAGGTAACAAATGGACCAGTTTCAAATAGCATGAAAGAACCTGTAACAATTCCTTTCATGAGGGACACATTAATGGGAATAAAAGCAGATGAGGACTCAGTCACCTGCACCCGATGTCTTTAAAGGAAGTGGCTACAGATACAGTGCAACTATTGGCTGAAGTTTTTCAAAACTCAGAGACCTGGGAGGGTACCAGCAGATTGGAAAACTGTAAATGTGACCCCTTTATGGAGACAAAAGCAGAAAATTTTAGGCCTATTAGCTTAATGTCAAGTTGATGGAATCTATAATCAAGGAAGGAATAGCTAGTCATTGAGAAAAGCTTAATTTAATCAAACCAAGACAATATGGTTTGATTACACTAAACTTTTCTGAATGACTAGCTAAATCATGGTTGACAAATTTGTTAGAATCCTTTGGGAATGTAACAAACAAAGTCAATAATGAGGAACCTGCAGATGTGGTGTATTTGGATTTTGAGAAGGCATTTGATAAGGTGACCCATGAAAGGTGAGTGCACAAGAAAAGAACTCATGGTATTGGGGGAAGTGTGTCAGCATGGATTGAAGACTGGTTGTCACACGGAAGACAAAGAGCAGAATAAGTGGTTCTTTTTCAAGTTGGAAAGCTGTAACCAGTGGAAAACCCAAAGGATCAGTTCTTGGCCCTCATATATTTACTAATTATATTGATGACCTGGAAGAGGTAGTTGTGTAAGGCATCTAAGCTTGCTAATGACACTAAAACAGGAGGGAGAGTATGTTACAACGAGGATATTTGGACTCTGCAATAGGATACAGATAGATTGAGTGAATACTTGACAAATGGAACTTAAGGTGAGGAAATGTGAGATCATACACTTCATTCAGAGGAATATAAAGGCGGGCTATTATCTCCATGGAGAGAAACTGCAAATAAGTGAAGTTCAGAGGGATCTAAGTGTTCTTGTGCATGAATCACAGAAGGTTAGTAGGCAGGTGCAGCAAGTAGTTCAAAACACAAACAACATCTTGGCCTTTGTTGCAAGAAGGTCAGAGTTTAGAAGTAGGCAAGTATTGTTTTAATACCCAGTGAGGCCACACCTGTGCACAGAATTGGTCCTGCTCTTTGAGATAGGATATACTAGCATTGGAGGCAGTCCAAGAGAGATTCACTAGACTAATTCCTCAGATGAGAGGGTTGTCCTATTACAAGGGGCTACAAGAGTTGCAACACACAAAGCACTGGAGGATCTCAATTGGTCAGGCAGTATCTAAGGAGGGAAATGTACAGTCAATATCTTGGGCCGAGACCCTTCATCTAGACTCAATGAGTTGGGTAAAGGAGTTGGGTCTGTATCCTTCGGAGTTCAGAAGAATGAGGGGTGATCTTATTGAAACATATCAATCCTAATGGGCATGACAGGGTAGAAGTTGAGATGTTTCCACTGGTTGGAGAGTCTCGAAAAAGCGGAAAGAATGACAAGATGAGGGAGATGAGGGTGTAGTTGTTTACAACTGAGATGGGTAGGAATTTTTTCTTCCAGAGCATAGTGAATTGTTGGAAATCTCTGCCCTGGAGGGTTTAGCATGCTAGATCATTGGAGGTACTTAAAGAGGAGGTAGATGAATTTTTGAAATATTGAGGAATTAAGGACTATGGGGAACTGGTACAGAGGAGACAATGTGGTCCAGGGCAGATTAGCCATGATTTTATTGAGCTTCAGACCAGGCTTGAGGGGTTGAGTGTTCTTTTCCCTCTGTGCTTGTGTGTGAAGTTCCTCAGAACATTTCTTAAGCATATGTGATAAATCCACTTTCTTAACATTGACAGAATTTGAGTGACAGCTTCTTACCGAAAATTAACATTCTCTCTTACTATATCTCCCTCTCCTGCTCCCTCTGTGATCTTCCTTGGAACACTTTGCCAAAAAGCATATAGCATATATCCATGTTCTTATCACTGACAGGATTTGAGAGACGGCTTCCTGCTGTCTGTAAATGTTTGCAGCTCTGAAATGAAACAATGGAAGATTACAGACCTGGAGAGCACGATCACAGAATAGGCCACGTCATCTAGGTAACATACCCAGTGTCCAACTCCCAGCTGGAGCCTCCAAACCAAGGCCAATCTCACAGGTTGTCATCTAGTTACAGATTGCTACTGGTCATTCAGGAGTAATGATGCCAAGATGATACTAATGACAGTGAATCTGTGATGTGCGACTATGGTGATGAGCTGTAAATGATGAGCCATCTGCTCTGCTGTGAGCTTCTGACTGAGTCTGTGTTCCCTCTGACAGTGTATGAGTAATATATATTAGATTGGTCTTTGATACTCAAAAACTTGAGAGGGGTGTGTGAAACAAGTTTCCAAGTTTATATGTTCATTATCATTATTAAAGAAACTTCCTAAAAGACTGGGTAAAAAGTTTAAACTAATAGATTATATAAACATGGCGATACAACTTGATAATTACTGACTAACTAGAGCTTCCCTTGGACACCAGATTTGTCCAACTTCCAAGGTTGATATTTTATGTTTGTTCGACACACAGGCCCAGGATCTCCGTGGAAACTTTGCTGGTCCTTGACTACTCATTGGTGGACCCTAAACCATAAAAGCTGATTGTAGTGCAAACTCCCTCTTCTCTTTCTGCATCCCTGCACTGTTTGAGTAGAGCAGCATAGCTGCAGAAACCATAACATTTGACATGTGGTATTGGTATTAGTTTATTATTGTCACTTGTACCAAGGTACAGTGAAAAACTTGTCTTGCATACTGATCGTACGGGTCAATTCATTACACAGTGCAGTTACATTGAGTTAGTACAGAGTGCATTGAGGTAGTACAGGTAAAAACAATAACAGTACAGAGTAAAGTGTCACAGCTACAGAGAAAGTGCAGTGCAGGTAGACAATAAGGTGCAAGGTCACAAGGTAGATCATGAGATCAAAGTCCATCTCATCGTATAAGGGAACCGTTCAATAGTCTTATCACAGTGGGATAGAAGCTGTCCTTAAGCTGTCCTCAGGCTCCTGTATCTTCTGCCTGATGGGAGAGAAGAGAGAATGTCCCGGGTGGGTGGGGACTTTGATTATGATGGCTGCTTTGCCAAGGCAGCGAGAGGTAAAGTCAGAGGCCAGATGACTCCAAAACACTTCAACTGTATGACTTCTGGCAAAATATTTAAGACCATAAGGTGCTGGAGAGGAATAAGGCCACTTGGCCTATATAGTCTGCTCTACCATTCAATCATGGCAGATCTTTTTTTAACCCCCTTCTCCCACCTTCTCCCTGTAACCCTTAACCCCTTTACCAATCAAGAACCTATCAACCTCTGCCTTAAGTACACCCAATGACTTGGCCTCTACAGCCCTCTGTGGATCAGTGGTTCTACTAGGTGCCCATTGAACAACCACAGTGCTCCCCTTGTGGGTTTGCTGCACCTTGCTCACCATCGTTGAAGATAAAGAGCCTCCGTTCTGGTGAAAAGCTGATGGAACGTACCTGTCTTACACAGTGTTAAAAAAAGGTATTCCCTGGCATTTTCACAAACTCCAATTGTCCCAAGACGCCTTCCGATGCGTTTATGAATTGCAGTACAGGAAATGCCAAATATAATGAGAATGGCAGCAAAGAACACAAAAACACAAAACAACCACCTGAAGAAGTTTTCTTCTCTATAAATTACATCATCTAGAAACCTTGAGATTAAAATTCACCCTCTGTTGTATGCACTAAGTGCACCTACAGGCATTGCACTTTGTTTCCGAAATTCAGTTCCATTGACGTCAATGCAATGGGTCTCTGGCACTCAGTGTTAAACACTGCGATAACTTCTGGTGAATCCACTGCACAAACATTGCAAGGTCACCTGCTCAGCACACAAAACAAAGGACAAGAATGAAGCTGGGAATGGATTTGTTGGTAACTGCAGCACTGGGTCCAGGAGACTTACTCCATCCAAAACCAATGCGGAGGTTGGTTGTAGAGCACGCACAGCACAATGCATTCTCAGCCTCTTTACATTGCTCAGAGTGAGGGCATTGGTCTCAGATACAATGCAGCAATGCTGGAGCCTGGTGTCCATTAAAAATGTGATTAGATATGGGACTCATTTGACTATGTTGTATAGAAACAAAGAAATTGGAAGAGGCCTTTCAACTCTTCAAGTCTGATTCTCTATCTTAATACCACATTCTCACTCTCTCCATGTACTTCTTGATACCTTTCACAGCTAGAAACGTATCTCTTTCCCAAAAAATATCGGAATCAGAATCAGGTTTATTATCACTGACATATGACATGAAATTTGTTGTTCTGCGGCAGCAGTACAGTGCAAGACATAAAGACATAAAAATTACTACAAGTTACAAAAATAAATAAATAGTGCAAAAAAGGAATAACAAAGTAATGTTCATGGGTTCATGGACCGTTCAGAAATCTAATGGCGGAGGGGAAGAAGCTGTTCCTGAATCATTGGGTGTGGGTCTTCAGGCTCCTGTACCTCCTCCCTGATGGTAGTAACGTGAAGAGGGCATGCCCTGGATGACGAGGGTCCTTAGTGATGGATGCCGCCTTCTTGAGGCACTGGCTCTTGAAGATGTCCTCGATGGTGGGGAGGGTTGTGCCCGTGATGGAGCTGCTGAGTCTACAAACCTCTGCAACCTCTTTCGATCCTGCATATTGGAGCCTCCATACCCAGCAGTGATGCGACCAGTCAGAATGCTCTCCATCGTACATCTGTGGATATTTGCAAGAGTCTTTGGTGACACACCAATATCTAGTAAATTGGCCTCTACAGCCTTCTGTGGCAGGGAATTCCAGGTTCACCACCAGCTGAGTGAAGAAAATTCTCCTCACCTCGATCCTAAATGTCTTACCCTGTGAGCTGAGACTTGTTCCCTGTTGCACAATGAGTACTTGCTTGGTAGTTGCACCAAGTCACTGTCTGAATCATGTTTTCAGGCCTGCTGCCTTTGAGCTTGAACATTCAGAGGACTGCAAAGCTTCACAGAGTCTGCATTCTGAGGTGGTTGACCAAGGGAGCAGCAGTGACTCTGTCTCAGGCAGTGGAGGCCTGGTCGTCAGGTTGCCCTGATGGTCTATTGACAGCTCATTGCTGTCAAGGGCCATTTTAACTGCATTTAAATGATGCTGATAAACAGAGAACATTGAAAATAGTTTAAATTGACTTAAAACCATTAAAAAATGTTGAAAACTATGTAACAATAAGTTAACTACTAGAAATTAATTAAAAACAGCTAAAGTAAGCAAACCACTGAGCTTTTAATTTAAGGTTAACAATACTACATAAATTAATGAAGTTGTGGTAGTTACTACATAAAGGGGCCAGATTTCCCAGTGTAGGAGGTCTGTGCTCAGTCGACAGACTGGGTGGTGAGTGTGGTAGCAGAGCAGGAGGTCAGAGTTGCTGCAACCTGATCCCTAGCTCACCCTGAGCTACAGGTACAAAAGTCTGAGATGAGTTGACTCATGCACTACACAGATGGCTAATTGTTTCTGCAGGAGACACCCGCTGTGGATCGGTACAATCTAGCTCAATGATGTGGGTGTGCTGTATTTTGGTCGTAATATTAATAAGCTAAAATTAGCCTGGCCTGGATTAACGAATGGCAGAAATCCAATCAGATTCCACCAAAGCATCTTGGCAATTTAACACCAGATAATTAAATAAAACAGAAATAAAAACTAGCAGAGGCTATGACGAGTTACTAGATTGTCAGAAGAGCCCATCTAATTCATTAGTTAGTCACAGAGTCACAAAGAGATACAGCATTGAACCGGGCCCTTTGGCCCACTGAGTCAATGCTGACCATTAACCACCTACTTACACTAATAATTCTCCATTAATCCTACATTAATCCCATTTTGTTATTCCTTCCACAATCTCAGCATCCCTGCCCAGATTCTACCACACACTCAGGGCAATTCACAGGGGCCGATCAATTTACCAACCCGCATATCTTTGAGATGTGCGAGGAAACCAGAGCATCCAAGGGAAGCCAAGATGACCACAGGGAGATCGTGCAGATAGCACTGAGGTCAGGGTTGAACCTGGTCACATTTGCTGTCTACTCTACATGTGACTCCAAACCCACAAGAATGTGGTTGCCAATTAACCACCCTCTAAAACAAACCAGCAAGCCATTCAGCTGATGGATAATAAATGCTGACCCAGCGAGATGCCCCTGTCTCCTGGATAATAACAAAACAAGACATGAGGGAAATGCTGACACAAGAGAGACTACAGATGCTGGAATCTGGAGCAACACACAAAATGCTGGAGAAACTCAGTGGGTCGGGCAGCATCTATGGAGGGAAATGGACAGTTTACATTTCAGGTTGAGACTTTTGCTCTGCCAACTCATGGGAATTGAGAATGCATTTGGAAAAGAAGAGTTATGGGACGTTGCGACTTCCACCTCTGTAATGTTTCGCTGGACATGAAATGAAGAGCTTTTAACTTTCATTTTAGGGCAATATTTTACAATTAAAGGAAACCTAAGAACATTTAACAGCACAATAGTTTGGAAAAATATTTGAAATATCTCATATTACGTTGCAATACCATCCAATTCCTCAAATTATGCCTTTCTTTAATAATAAAGAAAGGCACAGACAATTGATAGTTGTGCAAAAATTGGAATGGCTAGTAAAGGGGCTAGCTGTCTCAGGTTGCATTTACATTGTCAGTCTAAGAACTAAACTTGTAAGCAAAAAGACCTTTATTATATTCAGTATTTTAAAAATGATTTGGAACTTCTGGTTTTGTTTTACCTTGCACTGTTTTCTTTGAATTGAACCAGAATCAGGTTTATTGTCACTGACTTATATGTTGTGAAATGTATTGTTTTGTGGCAGCAGTACAGTGCAAAGACATAAAATTACTATAAATTACAAAATAAATAAATAGTGCAAAAAGGAACAACAAAGTAGTGTTCATGGGTTCAAGGACCGTTCAGAAATCTGATGGCGGAGGGGAAGAAGCTGTTCCTAAATCATTGAGTGTGGGTCTTCAGGCTCCTGTACCTCCTCCCTGATGGTGGTAATGAGAAGAGGGCATGTCCCAGATGGTGAGGGTCCTTGGTGATGGATGCCACCTTCTTGATGTACCGCCTCTTGAAGATGTCCTCGATGGTGGGGAGAGTTGTGCCCGAGATGGAGCTGGCTGAGTCTACAACCCGCTGCAGCCTCTTGCAAATCTGTGCAGTGGAGCCTCCATACCAGGCTGTGATGCAACACTGATGCAACATCCTACAGATATACGGTGGATGCTCTCCACCGTATATCTATAGAAATTTGCAAAAATCTTTGTTGACATACCAAATCTCCTCAAACCGCTAATGAAGTAGAGCCACTGGCATGCCTTCTTCATGATTGCATCAATGTGTTGGGCCCAGGATAGATACTCTGAGATGTTGACATCAGGAACTTGAAGCTGCTCACCCTTTCTACCTCTGAGCCCTCAATGAGGACTGGATTTCTTTTTTTTTCCAATTGTTGCCTTGAATACCATAATACCAAAGGATTATGGATCATGTTCCGTCAAAGATGGTGTGACTCAGTGTCATCATTAAGATGGAGTCGATTATGTAGAAGCACCTTTAGCATGTGTGAGCGCTGTGATATCCAGAAATATAGCAGCTGCGGTCAGAATGGTTCTGCTCCTTCACTGGCTACAAGACCCTATGACTCTAAGAGAGAATGTCCGGGGTGGGTGAGGTCTTCGATTATGTCGGTTGCTTAACCGAGGCAGTGAGAAGTGTAAACAGAGAAACTGCAAGACCGCAAGAAACTGCTGAGTTATGAACATAGCCCAGTCCGTCACGAAAACCAGCCTCCCCTCCAATGACCCTGTCTACATTTCCCATTGCCTTGGTAAAGCAGCCAACATTGATTATGACCCCTCCCATTGAGGTCCATCTAAGGGCATGAAGTTGCTCTAATTATTCAATAGTTTCTCAATGAATACACCAGAAAATGTTAGGACTGATGTATTTAGGATTAAGTGAATTTTTAACAGCAAGCATGTGATAATTGCAGCAAAACAACCTCTTTAACATTGAAAACATAATTTTGCATACTTGGAAGCAAATTTCCTTGGAATTTCCCAGTCCTTCATCTCTCAGTTTCATTCTGGTCTTCCACCTACTCCATTTGCCCATCACCGACACACTCCTCCCACTGGGTCCTCTCCCCCCACTGTTCCCACCTGCCCACCCCACCCCGCCCTGCCCCCACCCAATTTGGTTCCTCTTCACCTTCCTTTCTTATCACTTTCCATCATCTACAGCCGTTTCTTGCCTCCACCTATCACCTTCCAGCCTCTTGTCACTATCTCCACCCTTCCCTCCCCCACCTGACTCCATCTGCCAATAAACCCCTCTTCACCCCGATCCACCTTTTACTTGCCAGCTCTTGCTCCACCCTTTCCCCTCACCTCTTTACACTGGCCATCTCCCATATAGTCCAGATGAAGGGTCTCGATCCAAAATGTCGACTGTCCGTTTTCCTCCACAGACGCTGCCTGACCCACTGAGTTCCTCCAGCAGCTCGATTTTTGTGCCTTTGGGATTTAATCAATTTTGGAGAATTTTGAACATATGGTCTTACCTTTTTCCTCTAATCTATCTCTAAATCCTATTTTTCCTTCCCAGTCTTTGTTTTGATTTGTATACATCTGACTTATACCGTCTGGGCCTGGTGGGGATTCTTCAATCTGATTGGTTAAACAGCCACATTGTTACTTGAACTGCTCACTTACACCACTGATTACCTGTCGACAGGGCCAGATGAAACTCACAAAGTTGTTGCAGTGATGGCGAAAGGACATCAAGAGCCACAAGGCTGCAGAAGGTAAGTACAACTGCAGGGCTAGCACTGGAGACAATGAAAGGGTGTGGGCCAAGTCCTGCAAGAGATGGCTTAATGTGGTAATTGGTAATTTATTATTATCACATGTACCGAGATGCAGTGAAGAACTTTGTCTTGCATGCCATCCATGCAGATCATTCCAAACATAAGTACATTGAGGTTGTACAAAGGGAAACAAAATAATAGAATGCAGAAGGTTGTGCTACAGTTGCAGTTACAATTACAGGGAAAGTGCAATGCAGGTTGAGAAATAAGGTACATGGGTCATGACGAGATAGATTGTGAGGTCAAGATTTCAAGAATCTTATAACAGTGAGACAGAAGCTCAGTTTGAGTTTGGTGGTACGTGTTTTTGAGCTTTTGTATCTTTTGCCCAATAGAAGGGGGAAGAAGAGAGAATGACCAGGGTGGGAGGGGTCTTTGATTCTGTTGGCTAATTTACCGAGGCAATGGGAAGTGTAGACAGGGTCAATGGAGGGGAGGCTGGTTTTCGTGACGGACTGGGCTATGTTCATATCTCTGCAGTTTCTTGCGTTCTTGCAGTCAGTTTCTCTGTTTACTCTTCTCACTCGGTTAAGCAGCCAACATAATCAAAGACCTCACCCACCCTGGACATTCTCTCTTAGAGTCATTAAGTCATAGAGTATGAAAGCACAGAAACAGGCCCTTCAGCCCATCTGGTCCATGCCGGCCTGATCTTCTGCCTCATCCCATCATCCTGCACCCGGACCATATCCCTCCAAACTCTTCCCATCCATGTACCTACCCAAATTTCTCTTAAATGTTACAACTGAACCCTTGCACCACCTCTGAGTGAAGAAGCCCTCCCTCAGATTGCCCTTATATGTTTCACCTTTCACCCTAAACTTATGTCTTCTAGTTCTAGTCTCACCTAAGCTTAGGGGAAAAAGCCTGTCTGCATTCACCAACACAGTAGTGTAGTGGTTAGCATAGTACTATTACAGCACCAGCGACCCAGGTTCAATTCCCGCCACTGTCTGTAAGGAGTTTGTACGTTCTCTCTGTGTCTGCATGGGTTTCCTCTGGGTTCTCTGGTTTCCTCCCACATTCCAAAGACATACAGGTTAGGAAGTTGTGGGCATGCTATGTTGGCGCCGGAAGCATGGTGACACTTGCAGGCTGCCCCCAGAACACTCTACGCAAAAGATGCATTTCACTGTGTGTTTTGATGTACATGTGACTAATAAAGATATTATTATACCCCTCATAATTTTGTATAACACTATAAAATCTCCCCTCACTCTCCTGCGCTCCTAACCTATTCAACCTATCCCTATTCCCCTCCTCTAGTCAGGCAGAGGATACAAAAGCCTGAAAGCATGTACCATCTGCCTCAAGGACAGCTCCTATCTCGCTGATACAAGACTATCGAACGGTCCCCTAGTACAATAAGATGGACTCTTGACCTCACAATCCACCTTGTTATGGCCTTGCACCTTATTGTCTGTCTGCATTGCACTTTCTCTATAACTGTAACACTTTATTCTGCATTCTGTTACCCCTTGTACTACCTCAATGCACTGATGTGATGAAATGATCTGCATGCAAAACAAGTTTTTCACTGTACTTTGGTACATGTGACAATAATAAACCAATTTACCAATCTGCTGGAGGAAAACAGCGGGTTAAATAACATGTGAAGGGAAAGGAATTGTCGATGTTTTTGGTCGAAACCCTGCATCAGGAGCCTTAGACCTCTCTACCTTTTCACCTTTAAGGGTAAACTTCCTATCTTTCTTTAATTTCCTCATT
This sequence comes from Pristis pectinata, assembly GCF_009764475.1. Taxonomy (NCBI): domain Eukaryota; kingdom Metazoa; phylum Chordata; class Chondrichthyes; order Rhinopristiformes; family Pristidae; genus Pristis; species Pristis pectinata. The sequence goes on from NC_067415.1 coordinate 80,803,989, forward strand.
TTAATGAGTATTTGATGAAGAATTCCAGTCTGCATTAGAGTATTTTTTTTAAACAGTATTTTTGCTGTAATGCAGACAGGACAAAAAATATGGAAAACTATTACTTTAAATCAAGCTTTTAAAAAGCCTTGCTTTTATTTGTTCTCTTTCTTATAAAACGACTGTCTGTAAACAGCAGATATGAAAAGCTTTCAAAACACAGGCTTTTATCACAGCAGGGGGTATCAGCAAGTGCATACAGCAAGAGACTGTGCACATGTAGGGTAATGGCGGGGGAGGCAGTAAGTGAGAGGTAATGGTCTCATGCAGAAAGATTTGTATGAGGTATCTTTGGCAAAGCTGAGGCAAGCATGTTGCTGAGGGATGTGAGCTTCAGTTGCATTCAGTAGGAAAGGGACCATGAGCCAAAACAGTATAAAACATCTCACTCAACAGAGAGAAGGAAGGAAATCAGGGGATCTCCAACATATTATCTTCATAATTTCTCACAACAAGGCTTGAACTCAGGACCAACAAACTCATCTTTGAAACTGAGTTTGAGACCTTCATGTTGATGTTTGTTGTTAGGCTTTACTAGTTAGTTGGAGATACATTGAATCAGAGAAAGTACTACTGCCTCAGTTCAAAGAGGAAGGAAAGAGGTATTAAATATTTTGAACACTTTCCTTTTGCTGTTATGCTTAAGGAATACACTCCAACATTTTTCTAATTTTTCCTTGTGTTAACAAGGTGACTTACAGCACTTTTTACTTTTCTTTTAACAAAATTAAGTTCATTATCCATTGCATTTCCTCAGCACACAAAATATATGTATGTTCATTTCTGGTTCTGTTATACAGTACTATGAATGTCTTTGGAAACAAATTTCAGAAACAGGAAGAAGAAAGGAGACCTGGTAGATGTTAACCTTCACAATTTCTCATTGATCCCATGTGTAAGAACATATAAATTGCAGCATCAATCGACACACATTTGAATGGTAGTGAAAGAGCTTTACAATAATGTTTTGAATGTTCAAGATTAAAGTTCTATGTTTTTCGGAAGTCCAGAGCTCGGTCATTACTACATTAGTGCAATACTTAGACAAGTTGATAACTCCCACATTTATGAAAAAATAATTTGCTAATCATGTGCTTGCTTTAACAATTTAATTGTTTAATAATATCTTCTTTAACTCAGTTGTGACCCTTATGATAATGGGCTACATCTGCCAATTTGATGCCATCCATGAAACTAAAAATGGCACTTTTGATTTCTAAATTTCTCCATGACATCGGGATTATTCGTCGGGAAGGAGACTAGACTTAATTTATCCAATAGAAGTGGAGCCCATTCAGTCCATGCCAGCTTCCAGGGAAGCAATCCCATTCCCTGACTCCTAATTGCTCTGTACCCTTGCAACTTAATCTTTGTCACAGGCCCATCAACTATTATTTGATTCTTTTTGCCACTTACCTACACTGAGGGGTATTTTATAATAGCCAATTAAACTTTGAAAAGAGGTGAGTCTCTGTGCCTGAGCTTGTGAGTTTCACCTTGCAAGAGTCTAAACGAGGCACATTTGCAAATTGTTACCTGCTGATTGGCTTATTAACAGCAGAAAATAAAGGTAAGGCAAGTATGAGTGGAGTAGCCTTTTTGGGAGCTGCCCTTGTGTGAGTGGGCTCGTGTTAGAGTGGTTTGAAGAGGTGAAGGTAAGTTTCTTTCTTTGATTTTGTGTGCCCTTTAGTGCAGAGTAGTGTGTTCAGCTTGTGAAATGTGGGCGTTCTGGGAGACATCCTGTCTCCCTGATAACTGCATCTGCATGAGGTGCATCCAGCTGCAGCTCCTCATAGACTGTGTTAGGGAACTGGAGCTGCAGCTGGATGACCTTTGGCTCCTATGGGATGCCAAGGAGTACATAGACAAGAGCTACAGGGAGGCAGTCACTCCTGAAGCTGCAGGAGGCAGTTAGTTGGGTGACTGTCAGGAGAATAGGCAGGTAGTGCAGAGGACCCCTGTGGCTGTTCCCCTCAATAACAGGTATACTGCTTTGGATACTGTGGAGGGGGGGAATGGCATACCAGAGGAAAGCTGCAGTGCCCAGGTCTCTGGCACTGAGTCTGGTTGTGTGGTGCAGAAGGGAAGGGGGGAGAAGAGGAGAGTTGTAGTGATAGGGGATTCCATAGTAAGGGGGGCAGACAGGAGATTCTGTGGCCATGAAAGACTCCTGGGTGGTATGTTGCCTCCCTGGTGCCAGGGTCAGGATGTCTTGAATTAGGTCCACAGCATTCTGAAGGGACAGGGTGAACAGCCAGAGGTTGTGGTACCTCTAGTAGAAAAAGAGATGCAGTCCTGAAAAGGGAATATAGGGAGTTAGGTAGGAAGCTGAAAAGCAGGACCTCCAGGGTAGTAATCTCTGGATTGTTGCCATGTGCCAGTGAGGGTAAGAATAAGATGATTTGGCAGATGAATGTGTGGCTGAAAAATTGGTGCAGGAGGCAGGGTTTCAGATTTGTTGATCATTGGGATCTCTTCTGGGGAAGGTGTGACCTGCACAAAAGGGACTGGTTACACCTGAATGGGAGAGGGACCAATATTCTTGCAGGCAGGTTGGGGAGGGTTTAAATTAGTTTGGTGGGGGAATGGGAACCATAGTGATAGGTCAGAGCTTGGTTCATTTAGTGTACAAGTAGATGCAGAGTGTAGAAAGACTGAGGAAGGATAAGCAGTTGAAAGGGCAAAATTGCACTCAGTTGGATGGCTGAAGTGTCTACTTTAATGTGAGAAGTGTCAGGAACAAGGGTGATTAACTTACAGCATGGTTAAGTACATGGAACTATGATGTGGTGGCCATTACAGAGACTTTGCTATCACAAGGGTAAGAATGGCTGCTGGATATTCTGGGGTTTAGATGTTTGAAAAGGGATGGGGAGGAGGTAAGAGGTAGGGCAATGGTTTTGCTGATCAGGGACAGTGTCACAGCTGTAGAAAGGGAGGATATCCTGGAGGGATCTTCCACTGACTCAGTGTGGGTGGAAGTCAGAAACAGGAAGGGAGCAATCACTACTGGAAGTATTATACAGACACCACCCCACTGCTCTCCACCACCACCTCTTTTCACCACCACCCCCCCCCCCCCCCCCCCCCCCCCCCCCAAATAGCAGCAGAGACACTGTCGAGCAGATTTTGGAGAGGTTCAAAAATAACGGTTGTTGTCATGGGTGATTTCAACTTCCCTAATATTAATTGGCACCTCCTTAGTGTAAAGGGGATAGATGGGAGGGAGTTTGTTTGGTGTGTACAGGAAGGATTCCTGACAGTGTGGAGAGGCCGTACTGGACCTGGTACTAGGCAATGAGCCTGATCAGGTTTTAGATGTCTTGATGGAAGAGCATTTTGGAGATAGTGACCATAATTCCTTGACCTTTACCATAGCCTTGAAGAGGGATAGGAGCAGACAATGTGGGAAAGTATTTAACTGGGGGAGGGGGAATTATGCTATTAGGCAGGAACTTGGGAGTGTAAATTGGGAACAGATGTTGTTGGGGAAGTGCAGTGGAAATGTGGAGGTTGTTTAAGGAATACTTTCATGGGGCTCTGGATAGGTTTGTCCCATTGAGGCAAGGTAAGGATGGTAGAGTGAAGGAACTGTGGTTGACACGAGATGTAGAATATCTCTTCCAAGAGGAAGAAAGAAGCTTACCTGAGGTTAGAAAACATGGATCAGACAGGGCTCTAGAAGTTACAAGGTAGCCAGGAGGGAGATTAAGAATGGACTTGGGAGAGTTAGAAGGGGGCATGAGAGGTCCTTGGTGAGTAGGATCAAGGAAAACCCCAAGGTGTTCTACATCTGTGAAGAATAGGAAGGTGACTGGAGTGAGGGTAGGGCTGATCAGGGATAAAAGAAGAAACATGTGCCCAGAGTTGGAAAAGGTAGGGGCAGTCCTTAATGAATATTTTGTTTCAGTATTCACCAGTGAGAGAGACCTTGACACTTGAGGATGGTGTATGACAGACAGATATGCTAGGGCATGTCAATGTGAGGAAAGATGATGTGCTGGAACTATTGCAAAACATTAGGATAGATAAGTCACCAAGACCAGATGGAATATATCCAAAGTTATTACTGCGAGCTAGGGAAGAGATGGCTGTGTCTTTGGTGATGACCTTTGTATCCTCACTGGCCACAGGAGTAGTGCCAGATGACTATAGGGTGGCAAATGTTGTTCCTTTGTTAAGGAAGGGATAACCATGGGAATTGCAGACCAGGGCATCTTTCTTCAGTGGTGGGCAAATTACTGGAGAAGATTCTTAGACAGGATTTATGGGCATTTGGAGAAGCATAGACTAATTAGGGACAGTCAGCATGGCTTTGTGAGGGGCAGGTTGTGCCTCACGAGCCTGATTGGATTATTTGAGGATGTGACAAAGCACATTGAAGGTAGAGCAGTGGATGTGGTGTTCATGATTTTAGTAAGGCATTTGATAAGGTTCCTCATGGAAAGCTTATTCAGAAAGTCAGCAGGCATGGGATCCAGGGAAACTTGGCTGTGTAGATTCAGAATTGGCTCACCCATAGAAGACGGGGTGGTGGTAGATGGAGCAAATTCTGCCTGGAGGTCAGTAACCAGTGGTGGTCTGTAGTGATATGTTCTGGGATCCCTACTCTTTGTGATTTTTATAAATGACTTGGATGAGGGTGTAGAAGGGTGGGTTGGTAAGTTTGTTGATGAAACAAAAATTGGTAGTATTGTGGATAGTGTAGAAGGTTGCTGTAGGTTACTACACAATATTGATAGAATGCTGAGCTGGGCTGAGAAGTGGCAGATGGCGTTCAACCCAGAAAAGTGAAGTAATGCACTTTGGGAGATCAAATTTGAAGGCAGAATACAAGGTTAATGGCAGGACTTTTAGAAGTGTGGAGGAACAAAGGGATCTTGGGGTCCATGTCCATTGATCCCTCAAGGTTGCTACGCAGGTCAATGGGATTGTTAAGAAGGCATATGGTGTGTTGACCTTCATTAGTCATGGTGGTAAGTTCAAGAGCCACAAGGTGATATTGCAGTTCTATAGAACTCTGGTCAGACCACACCTGGAGTATTGAGATGACCAGAACTGAACATTACAGGAAGGATGTGAAGCTTTAGAGTGCATGGGAGATTTACCAGGATGTTGCTCAGATTGGAGAGTGTCTTCTGAGGATAGATTGAGTGAGCTGGGGCTTTTCTCTTTGGAGAGGAGGAGGATGAGAGGTGACTTAAACTATACAAGATAAGAGGCATAGTTCAAGTGGACAATCAGACTTTTTCCCAGGGCAACAATGGCTAACACAAGGGGACATAATTAAAGGTGATTGGAGGAAAGCATAATGGTGATGTCGGGGTAAGTTTTTAAGAGTGGTGAGTGCATGGAACACTGCCTGCAGAGGTTGTGGAGGCAGATACATTAGGGACATTTAAGAGACTCTTCGACACATGAATGGAGTGCTATGTGGGAAGGAAGGGTTAGATAAATCTTAAAGCTGGATACAATGTTGGCACAACATCGTGTGCTGAAGGGTCTGCACTGTGCTATAGTGTTCTGAATCTTTAGTGAAGTTGTATGTAGTTATACAAGTCATTGGTGAGGCTGCACTTAGTACTGTGTACAGTTTTGGTCACCCTGTTATAGGACAGATGTGGTTAAACTAAAGTGCAGAAAAGATTTACAAGGATGTTGCCAGGACAAGAGGGCCTGAGTTATTGGGGGAGGTTGGCCAGACTAGGACGTAGGAGAATGAGGGGTGACCTTATAGAAATGGTTAAAATTGAGGCATAGATAAGGTGGACAGTAACAGTCTTTTCCCCAGGGTAGAGGAGTCCAAAACCAGGGGATGTAGGTTTAGCATGAGAGGGGAAAGATTGAAAAGGGACCAGAGATGCAACTTTTTCCACACAGAGGGTGGTGAGTATATCGAATGAGCTGCCAGAGGAAGTGGGTGAGGAAGGTACAATAGTGTCATTTAAGAAGCACTTGGATAGGTACATTGGAGGGGTAGGGCTTGGAGGGATATGGGCCAAATGCAGGAAATTAGGACTAGCTGGGGGGGGGGGGGCACCATAGTCAGCATGGATGGGTTGGGCTGAAGGGCCTGTATCTGTGCTGTATTGCTCTGACCCCAAGAGGGCAGCCCTCTCCTTTAGCTACTCTCTCCCCCTCCATTACAGACAAAAGGTGTGGTGCTACTGCAGTCTGGCAGCCATGGGATGCGTGCCTTTAATTGCTGACAACCTTCTGTGACAGGTGCACAGCCAAGTGTTGGCAGAATGATTGGTTGAGCCTGGTCCTACCAGGAACAGCGTAGACCTTATTTCAGTGCTGAATGTATAACTCTTACCTTAACCAAGGTATATATTCTCTTGTGCCCTCACTATATTCATCTATGGTACCTCTGGTATTTAGTTTTGTTTTCATGAACATTCTTTGCATTTCCATTTGTTGTTCTGTATAATCATTTGTCAATATTGTCTTACACTTTATCTTCTAAAGATCTACTTTTAGCTCTTCATTAATTTATTCCCCTGTCCTGTTTATTTGGTGTTCAGATCAGGTGACCCTGACCTTTACAAGAAATCAAGATGTGACCTCTAAAGCTATCAGATGCCAAGAGACAATACCAGTCTAAAATCAAGTCCCAGACCAGCCGTCAGTTGTGGCAAGGCTATTACAGGCCACGAAACTAAGTTGGGCATCATCGCTGACAAAAGTGCATCCATTCCCAATGAGCTTAATGCATTCTATACATGTTTTGAACAGAAGGGGATTGGAATGTCACCACCCACCCTGACAGCCTCCAATGCACCTGAATCCACAGTCACTGCTGCAGGTGTAAGATCTGTCTTCTAGAGAGCAAACCCATGGAAAGTATTTGGCCTGGATGGTGTCCCCAGCTGTGTCCTTAGATCCTGTGCAGATCAGCTGGTCAGGAGATATGCAGACATTTTTAACCTTTCCCTGCTTTGATCTGAGGTTCCTACTTTAGGAAGATGACTATCATCCTGATACCAAAGAAAAATAAGAATATGCCTTAATGACTACTGCCCAGTGGCTCTGACATCCACCATGAAGTGCTTCAAGAGGTTGCTTATGGCACACATCAACTCCAGCCTCCCAGAAAACCTCAACACTGCAATTTGTTCATCGCTGAAACACTATCTCCCTGGCCCTAAACTCCTCTGGAGCATCTGGACAGTAAAGACACCTATGTTAGACTATTGTTTATTGACTACAGCTCCACCTTCAATACTATAATTCCAAGCAAACTCAGCATCAAACTCTGAGACCCAGGACTCAACACCTCCCTTTGCAACTGGATCCTTGACTTCCTGACCAAAAGACCACTCAGTAAGGATAGATTTCAATACCTCTGCCATAATTATTCTCAACACTAGTGCCCCATAAGGCTGTGTCTTCAGCCCCTTAATCTTCTCCCTATACAATCATAACTGTTTATATATTTTGTTCTAACTCCATCTACAAGTTTGCAGATGACACCACTGTTGTGGGCTGTATCTCAAATAATGAGTACATGAAGGAAATCAGGAGCCCAGTGTCATGGTGACAACCTATCCCTTGAACAAAAGAGCTGGCTATTGCTTTCAGGAAAGGGGGAGATGCATATGCTCCTGTTTATACCAATAGTTCTGAGCTCAGGGTTGAGAGTTTCAAGTTCCCAGGAGTGAACATCATCAATAGCCTGTCCTGGTCCAACCACATAGACACAATGGACAAGAGCCCACCAGTGCCTCTACTTCAGGAGGCTAAAGAAATTTGGCATGCCCCATTGACCCTCACCAACTTTCATTGATGCACTGTAGAAAGCATCCTATCTGGATGCATCATGGCTTGGTATAGCAAATACTCTGCTTGTGACTACAAGAAGCTGCAGAGTTTTGAGCACAGCTCAGCTCAGCACATCACAGAAACCAGCCTCCCCTCCATGGACTCAGTCTATACTTCTTGCCGCCTTGGCAAAGCAGCCAACATAATCAAAGACCCCATCCACTCTGGACATTCTCTCTTCCCCCTCCCATTAGGCAGAATATACAAAAGCCTGAAAGCAGGTACCACCAGGCTCAAGGACAGCTTCTATCCTGCTGTTATAAGACTATTGAATGGTCCCCTAGTAGGATAAGATGGGCTCTTGACCTCACAACCTACCTCATTATGATCTTGCACCTTATTGTCTACCTGCATTGCACTTTCTCTGCAACTGTGACACTTTGTTCTGTATTTCTGTTATTGTTTTCCCTCGTACTACCTTAGTGCACTGTTGTAATGAAGTGATCTGTGGATGGCATGCAAAACAGGTTTTCTATTGTACCTAGGTACAGGTGTCAATAATAAACCAATTCCGATATCACTTCCTCAATTATTGTCCTAAAGCATTGTTATTTTCCAGATATCCAGATAAGTTAACTTGCCTTTCTGTTCTAATACATTTCCAAGGTGAATTAGTAGGACTTCCCTCTGAGGTTCTAATATGTTGAATCAAAGCAGTCCTGAGCACTTCCATTATCCACCTCTTTAGCAATTAATTTCAGGGAAGTTGAAATTTCTCATAACTCTTATTTCATGTGTCTATATTTGCCATATTTCTTCCAGTTTTGTTCCATACTTGTGTGATGGTCCTTAATGCTATTTGTTTCTCCTCGTGGATTCTGTTCTTGCCTTACTAAAAGATGGGTCACGTCTATGGCCATTGTATTGTCTATACGTATTGTCACATCTCCTGTTTTCACATTTCAAGATGTATAATGGCCAGTCCTGATTCTTCTGTAGCTACATCTTTGTAATCCTTGCTATAAAAGGTTGCTTGCAATGTGTTGCTGCCTTCAGTTTCCCTGTTTTATTATGGTTTTTGCATTACTCTACAGTTTTAAGCAATAAAAGCAAGCCAAGAAGAGATGATTTATATTTGAAGCAGAGCATTTTCAGTACATATTACTGTATCAAAGCTATTTTCTATTTAAACTTTGAAATCATTATTTAAAAGATCTGTATCTTTCTACATAAACAGTAGTAATGAATGTAGGTTTCTCAATCAATTGCAATTAGAATTGAATAGCCATTGTACAAATTGCACAAGATGACATAAATTCAATCCACAGTAAAAGGGCTTGGAGGCAAAATAAATAGTTATTATTTTCTCACTTGAAACAAAATGTTGAATATAAATCTCTAAGATCAATTAAAAATGAATGAGTTAGAAAAGCCATATCCTAATATTTAAAAGATGAAAGAGATCTTGCTACTTGTGCAATAGTTTGTCAGTCTGATCAATGCCCCATGGCAATGACATGTTATATCTCATTCCTTGGCTCTGTTGGTTATAGAACTACCTTTGTGGAAGCAAGGGCCAAATAAAATCTGCACTGAATAAATGTTAAATGTACAATGACAAGGCCGAAAACTTCCACTGCAGAAACATTGTTGCTTGTTGCAGCCATTATGTAAACATGCCTTTCTGCCTTTCACCTTGTAAGCTATTCAGTTGTGGAAATGGTATCATAATGGGACCCATTGATCTTCCTCTTGATGGGTAATACATTTTCCCATAAAAAGCTGTTTTCAAATACTGTCAAACTGTTGAGAGAGAATATTCAAGGAAAAGCAATCTGATGCCTTTCAGATGAGGATACAGAACCATGTCCAATTTCCCCATCATTCTTGTGCTTGATTATCTACTTCAGGTTCCAGGTTAATCAGTGGTCCATGTCATCTTTCAGATTACTCCAGAGCGCCTCATATCTAGCACCAGAGGGGTAATTTTTTTACTCAGTGGTATCTATGTGGAATGAGCTGCCAGAGGAAGTGGTTGAGGCAGGTACAATAACATTTGAAAGGCAGTTGAACAGGTACATGGATTTGGGGTTAGTGAAGGTTATGGTCCAAATGGGACTAGCTTAGGTGGAGCATCTTGGTCAGCATGGACCAGTTGGGCCAAAGGGCTGGTTTCTGTGTTGTTTGACTCTGACCTGCTCCCACCCTAAAACCACAAGGTCTCTGCAGCCCCCTAATTATGCCCATTTACATGTCTGGCTGCTATCTGTAAGGACTCTGTACATTCTCCCTGTGTCTGTGTGGGTTTCCTCTGGGTGCTCTGGTTTCCTCCCACATTCCAGATATATGGGTTAAGAGTTGTGGGCATGCTATGTTGGCACTGGAAGCATGGCAACACTTGTGGGCTGCCCCAGAACACTCTATGCAAAAGATGCATTTCACTGTTTTGATTTACATGTGACTAATAAAGATATCTTGGTGCATGAACACACTAAGCACTAGAAATCCCTCTAAACTTTTCTGCTTCTCATCTCTAAGGTTGTGCTTACACACCATGCATTTGGCCAACTGCCTTAATTTGCAGGTCTGTGGATTGTCAAATGGGTGAGAGGCAGATAATACAGGCAAAGGCATTTTGACCTGAAAAGTTAACTGTTTCTCTTTCCACAGATGCTGCTTGACCTGAGTGTTTCTAGCATTTTTTGGTTTTACTTCATGCCAAAGAGATTGGGTTAGGAGGAAGTGGAAGGGCAGGAGCAAGATGTGGAGAAAGATCAGTGAGGATTCATACAGGGTGTTAGGGAGGAGATCAGTGAGAGGAGAGGGTTGTACATTTCACTTCTGTCAGGATTCCTGATCAGATCAAACCATGACACAGATTTGTTAAAATATTCAAATAAGTGACCATGTAGCTGGGAATATATTGGCCATCTTCCTGTTGTGCCTTCAAAACCAGAAGTGGGTGCATTCAAATCCTTTTGACTTTACAATTTTCCTACATTGTAATTTCCCAGAACACACCCAACCAATTTGGGTGTTAAAGTACCAACCTATTGGGTATTATCATGTTTCTAAGCATGCCAATGTTGATTCTTTGAAAAATCTCACTAAATATATTAATGGTAATGTTGGAAGGAAATCCCAAATATTTTGTTTCCACATAAATATGTAAAAGCATATCCTAAAATGTCATTGTAGTGATCCTTTCAAAATAATCTCTGGACACCTGACTAATTCATGATCAATAGTGATTTGAGACAATTATTACAAACATATCTAAGCACGTGATATTAAGACCATCATATTATAATCCTTTGCGTAGGTCTATATCTCAGTCACAGGGTGATAGAACATATTAATTACTCTAGTGCAATAGCATGTAATTAACTGTCATTTCCCACGGGTAAATATCTATTATTTTTGAGCAGTATGATCACAATGATGCAATTGTTCTGTGATTATATTTTCACATGATTGTCAAAATGGACAAAGGTTTACAATGTAAAAATCCATGCTATGTTTGTATCATGTACATAAGTAAATACTTTGAGGGGCTATCACCCTGTGTGGACCTTTCTTAAATGGAGAAACGGATCTAATGATTGGGCACCAATACCAGATGATAGCTCCCAAGCTACAATCTCTTTGCAATTAACACTCAAGACATCTTTTTGAATTTGAAAGTTTAATGCAGTATTCTGAAATGAACTTTCAAACAAAATGATTGTTACCCTAATGCATTTGATATTATTAGAACAAACATTGCATATGATAATGAAAGGCTTTAATACAAGAGAATTTAATGTTAAACTGCACAATAAAAGCTGTTGTACTGCAAGGAGGTTTGAATTCTGATCTGTCAAATGTTGAATACTGTTAATCTGCCATATTCCTGTCTATAAAGGGCAAAGGTTAAACCAATTTTCACAGAACTAATCCAGCTACCAGCGGATACTATAAACTAATTATAAATTAATTTGCTAATTTATTATCTGCAAGTAGTCATTTGTGGAAGTGTTTACATTGTGAAATGTTTTATAGAAGTATAATTTTGCTGTACTTAACATGCAGTTGGAATTGGGATTTGAAATTTCTAGTGCCTTGGAATGCCTTATGACACAACAGACATTAACATTTATATTCATAAAATTTTTATTGGATTAAGACTGCTTAGACTCAGCAAAGAATCTTTAAAGCCAATGGAGGTAGAATTGTATTATTTGGAATCAGACTGAAATCACTGGGTTCAGAAAACAATGTGCTAACCAATTTTATCTGCTAAAGAGACATTTTAAATTATATCTATAATGGGAAATGAGTTGTTAATGCATACTTTTGTTTTGAAATTGAGTTGTATAATTAACTAAATCATGACTCATAGAAGAAGCATGGAGAGTAGAAATTCTGTTGGAGTGAAGCTAAAAGCACCTTCCATTAGTTGGACCAGCCAGTGACTATTTAATATTTTAAACATTTTGTGCAGCAAATCACTAAAACTAAATTCTGTCTGCCATGGCTATCTGGAGTTCCTGGTCACTAGCCATTTTAATTCCCCTCCCCAAACCCATACTGACATGTCTATCCTCAGTCTCCTCCACTGCCAGGTTGAGGTGAATTGCAGACTAGAGTAACAGCACTCCATATTCTGCCAGGGTAGTCTACAACCCAATGGCATGAACTTTGAATTTTCCAATTTTGGGTAAACTGCTTCCTTTTTTTTCTCTCTCCTGATCCACCCAGTTCTCCCTACGCTCACCCCATCACCCTGTTTCTTCTCTTCCCCCCCCCCCCCCCCCCCCCCCTCCACCCTCCACCCTCTCTATCTGGCCATCACCCACTGGGTCCCATCCCAACCATGCTCCATGTTCCACCTTGTTCTCCCGTCAGATTCTGTCATCTGCAGCCCCTTGTCGTCGCCTCCCAGCCTCTGTCATTACTTCGTCTCCCCTCCTCCATTTTCCCATCATCTGCCTCGCCTGGATCTACCTATTGCTTTCCAGCTCTTGTTCCATCCCTCCCCCTCACCTCTACTGACTGTGTCTCCCCTTCATCTTTCAGTCTAGATGAAGGGTTGTGACTCAAAAGGTCAACTGTCCATTTCCCTCCATAGGTGCTGCCTGACCTGAGTTCCTCCAACATCTTGTGTGTTACTGAAGCCTTGATCTGATAACTGTACAACAAGAAAAATGGGCATCAGACATCTGTTCTGATCTTTCCATACCTAACCAGATTGCCAATACTGGTAAAGTTGTGGTGGCATTGTGGTCATGGTTCTGGGCTTCTAATTCAGAAATCTGGCAGAAAGTTTTGAAGGCAAGACTTCAGTGTGGTACAGCTATCAGAACTGTTACCATGTAGTTCCAATGATCCAGGTTCAATCCTCACCTCTGGTGCTATCTGCATGTTCTCCATGTGGGTTCCCTCTGGGTGCTCTGGTTTCTTTCCATGTCCCAAAGATATGCAGTTCAGTGGGTTAATTAGCCACTGTAAACTGCCCATAGGTGGGTGGTAGAATCTGTGTGGGAGTTGATGGAATTGAGCAGAATAGAATGAGATTTTGTTCATTATTCGTTCAAGTCAGGTGATAACATCCAGTCTATGGTGTTGCGGTGTGTACGGAGATGGCTGATTAGACCAATCTGGGCTCAATAGTTCATTTCCCACAGGTGGCAGAGCATCGGTGGTTCTTGATTTAAGATTCTCTTCCTCTGCTTCCTCCATTCTAGCTTCCTCGTATGAGTGAGCATTGATTTTTATGTGGGTACACCAAACAGGATGATCCAATGCTTGCTGTTCCCAGTGGTACGTGTCAATGCTATAACTGTCCAGGGATGAGTGGAAGTTTTGTACAGATGGCTGCTGGTTACTCAGCGTGGACTTGGTGGGCCAAAAGGCCTGTTTCCATGCTGTATGAGTCTAAGTCAAATTTAGCTGCCCTTGTGGAATTTAATTCTGGTAATTAAATAAATCAAATTATATGTAAAAGAACTGCAACAGTGGTCATTGGAAGTATTGAGTTATTGTAAAATCCTGTCTGGTTCACAAATGTGGTTTTGAGAAAGACATTTACAAGCATTATCCAGTCTAATTTATATGTAATCAAAGACAACAGCAATCTGTTAGATCCTCAATGAAGTTGATTAGTTAGCCAATCAGTTCAAGGGCAATTAGGGGATAGGTAGTAAATGCTGGCCTTGCTGTTGTCAAATGAATGAACAAAAATCAAGACAATCTATATAGGAAGAGGAAGAATCAGTGGTGGAAATTAATATCAAATCAAGTACAAAAGGAGGAATGAGCTATCAGATAAAGAAAAAGGACCTGATAAGTCAAAACATTTGTTTAAATGTTAAATTTCAAAATCAGCAATTAAAATCGTGTCATTCTAATTTGCAGTCACTGCTATGATGCAACTGATTTCATTCACTTCAAACAATATTTAGTTCATATTAATGAGTATCCTTTATCTAAAACTGTGATTTCCTGGGTCAATTTTCAAGCACAATGTACTCTACCCTTCCTCAACAAAGTATAAAGACTAAGTCTTTGACACTTGTAATAATTTGCTGTGGCAGAGAACTTGATTGCCCGTGTTTAATATTTATCTTACCATAAAGGTGTGCTAAGATGGCAACAGACAAGAACTATCTGCGTTGAGTTTAGTTCAGGAGTTATGCATTTTATAGGTTCATAGAATAGTTGTACAGCAGAGCAGCAGCCCTTTGGCTCACCATGTCAATGCTGACTGTCAAATACTATCCATTCTAATCCCACTTATTGACATGATCCATTGCCTTCTATACCTTAGCAATTCAAGTGCTCCACCAAATCTTGTTAAATGTTGTGAGAGTACCTGGCACACCCTTTGGTATTTTACCCACCCTCTGGGTAGATCCATGCTGCCCTTACTCCTCACCTTAAACCTATTCCCTCTGGTCTTAGCTACAGGGAATGCTGTCTCACTATTAACCTTGTCTTTGCCCCTTGTACATTTGTATACCTCTGCCTGGTCGCCCCTCAGCCTCCCCTGCTCCAAACAAAATACATCCAGACTATTCAGTCTCTCCTGATGAAATAAATATTCCATCCCATCAACATCCTGGTGAATCTTCTATGTACTCTCTCCAGTGCAATTTCCAAGGTGAGAGTCTGTAATGCCAATAGCAACCTGAAGTATCTTGGAACAGTGATCATTGGATTTTGTTATACTTATTTATATTTTATATTATACTTTATATAAGATATTAGTCACATATACATCAAAACACAGTGAAATGCATCTTTGTATTACCAAGAATGTGCTGGGGGCAGCCTGCAGATGTCACCACTCTTCCAGTGTCAACATTGCATGCCCACAGCTCCTAACCTGCACATCTTTGAAATGTGGGAGGAAACTGGAGCACCTGGAGGAAACCCACGCAGACATGGGGAGAACGTACAAACTCCTTACAGTGGCTAGAATGGAACCTGAGTCGCTGGTGCTGTAACAGCATTATGCTTACTGCCACACTACTGTGTTGTCAAGATATTGTTCTACTGTTCCAAGATATTTCAGGTTACCATTGGCATTACGGACTCTCACTTTGGAACTTGCACTGGAGAGAGTGCATAGAAGATTCACCAGGATGTTGATTGGGATGGAATATTTCTTTCATCAGGAGAGACTGAATAGGCTGGACTTATGCTCCTTGGAGCAGAGGAGGCTGAAGGGAGACCAGGCAGAGGGTACACAAACTTATGAGGGGCAAAGATCCCTGTGGTTAAGACCAGAGGGAATAGGTTTAAGGTGAGGAGTGAGAGGTTTAGCATAGATCTAAGGATTTACCCAGAGAATGGGTAAAATCTGGAACATGCTGCCTGAGAAGAAGGGTGTGCCAGGCACTCTCAGAACACTTAACAAACGTTTGGTGAAGCACTTGAATTGCTAAGGCACAGGAGACAATGGATCAAGTGTTGATAAATCAAGTGTCCATATATACATGGACATTGCTGAAAATTCTGGCATTAATATTCAGCTTCAATTGCCTGATCTGAGGTAAAGAGTTACCCGCACTATAGTCAGACTGGATAAGGATGCTCTGTTTCCTTCCCCCAAAGAATATTAGTGAATCAGATGTATTTTTTATAATCCTTAGTTCCGTTTACCACAGAGGAGTCTTGTTTTCCTTTTCCTTCACTGAAGGAAGGATTGCATTTAACTGCATAAGCACCTCACCTATTGCAGAATTTGTGTATAAATAACAGTGCTATTAGTCTGTTTCTTGACAGTAAATTATGGCTCAATAATATTGCAATCTTGCTCAGAATGAGCAGTGCCATCCTGCTGGCTCCATCCTTCATGGGTAAGACAACTCCTTGCCACCCTGATTATTCTGTCAGTCACTGGACCATATCTTGTCTGCTGCTGTCACTATCTTTGACAGTGACATTAAGACTGATAACATAGCAGCTGCCACAGGTCCTGCTTGCCACATAGCACTGGATAACTGAGCAAATGAAGCCATGTTTCAATGTCTTCTGTATTACCATATGTTATAAGAAGCATTCATCTAAAATAAAAGGCTTGGGATTTTTAAACCAACAAATAACAGGTGAAAATACTTCAAGCTTTTCATACCAATAATTGCAGAACCTATTTGGAATAGAACGAGGCCATTTGATTCATTGAGTCCATGCCAGTCTCTTGTAGAGCAACCTAATCAATCTCATTCCTTCACTTTTTTCCTTATAATCCTCCAAGCCATTCTCTCTCAAGTAGAGTCATACAGCATGGAAACAGGCCCTTTGGCTCAACTGGTCTATACCAATCAGGACGCCCCATCCAAACTCGTCCCATTTGGCCCATAACCTTCTGAACCTTTCTGATCCTACCTGTCCAACTGTCTCTTCAAAGTTGTTATTGTACTTGCCTCAACCACATTCTCTGGCAACTCACTCCATATATGTACCACCCTCTTTTTTTTTAAAAAAAAGTTGCCCCTCAAGTTCCTATTAAATCTTTCCCCTCTCATCTTAAACCTATGCCCTCTAGTTTTTGATTCCCCAACCTTGGGGGGGGGGGGGGGGGGGGGGGGGGGGGAGGAGAGAGAGACTGAGTGCATTCACGCTATCAATGCTCCTCATGATTTTGTACATCTCTATAAAATCACCTCAGTCTCCTACACTCTGAGGAATAAAGTCCTAATCTGTCTAATCTCCTCCTATAACTCACTCCCTCAAATCCTGGCAACATCCTCATAAATCTTTGCTGCACTCTTTCCAGTTTAGTAACATCTTTCCTATAGCAGGGTGACCAAAACTGAACACAATACTCCAAGTGTGGCCTCGTCAGCATTGTGTACAACTGCACCATGACCTTCCAACTTTTGTACTCAATGCCCTGACTGTTGAAGGCCAGTATGATAAAAGCCGCCTTTACCACCCTGTCTACCTGTGACTCCACTTTCAGGGAACCAAGTACTTGTACACCAAAGTCCCTCTGTTCTACAACACTCCCCAGGGCCCCTCTGTTTACTGTGAAAGTCCTACCTCGATTTTACTTTGCTAAATGCAACACCTCGCACTTATTTGAATTGAACTCCATTTACCATTTCTCTGCCCACTTACTCAGCAGATCAAAAGCCCCCTCTAATTTTTGATAACCTTTTTCACTGTCCACTATACCACCTATTTGTGTCAAATTCAAATGCTATCTAATTTGCTTTAGAAAGTTCCTGGATTGTTTCTATTTCCAGAAAGAAAATTGAGAATGTCCTTACCTGAAAATCATTCCAGCTCTTACTGTTTGGTTTGATATGTAATATCTCGGTCCTTGGGCCTTTATGTATGGGCCTCCACTTAAAAGGCACTTCCTCTGCATCTGAAATAGCTTGTTATATAGCATCTTTATAAAATGCCCTTTATAATAGCTTTAACAGAATAAAATTTTTAAACTAGAAGATGTTCCATGTGGGCATTACAAAACAAAATTTGATGCTGAGCTTCATATTATGCATGGTGACCAATGGCTTGGTCAAGAGGTAGCTCTAAACAAAAGCATAACAGGAAGAAGCAGAGGGAGAAAGGAGGTTTAGAGAGAAATCATATGTTAGGGCCTTGGCAATTGAAGTACTGCTACCAATGGTAGAATGATTCATTCCAGGGGGATTAAGAGGCCAGAATTGGAGGAGTGCAGAAATCTGTTGGTTTTACAGCTAGAAGAAATGACAGAGATAGGGGTGGGACCATGAATGAGCATTGTTTTAAAATGTCTGGCTGAAAGCCAGCACAGGTAGGCTGAGGTTTCTGAATTGAGCTCAACACAGATTGTCTTGTCTGTTTAAAGTCTCAGCATTCTTTAATGGCATGATAAATAATATGTTCAATTTCAGTTTATTAATCTAGCTGTGCCATTTTGTTAAAGGATCTCATTTTGCATTGTCACTAGTAAATCAGCTTATAATTTCACATTTGACAGTAAATTAAATTCCTCCTCATCTGTTCTAGAGGGACATCCCTTCATCCTGAGGCTGTGCCTTCGGATCCTAGACACTCCTACTAATCGAAGCATCCTCCCCATTTGACCACTATCCAGGCCTTTTGGTATTCTGGAGAAACAAAGGACTGCAGATGCTGGAATCTACATGAAAAATACAAATATGCTGGAGGAACTCTACAGGCCAGGCAGCATCTGGAGAAAAATGGGTGGTCAACGTTTCAGGTCAGGATTCTATCTTCATTCCTGAAGCAGGGTCCTGATCTGAAATGTTGACCGTCTGCTTTTCTCCATGGATGCTGCCTGGCTTACTGAGTTCCTCCAGCATCATTGTGTTTTTCACCTTTCAGTATCCTGAACATTTCAATGAGATCCCCCCCCTCATCCTTCTGAATTCCACTGAGTACAGGCCCAGACATCAAATGCTCCTCCTACGTTAATATGATCACTGGCACCTTGAAGATCCTATACCTCGCACAGGCTAGGGGCCTCTCAGCATGGAGGTTAATCAGCTCAGACCATTACTGAGAGCATTGTGTCATCTGACCCACAACACACCCTTTCCCACCTACCCCATAGAAAGCTTCCCATCTGAATACATCACAGCTTGGTATGGCAGCTGCTATACTCAAGACTGCAAGAAACTGTAGAGTTGTGAACGCAGCCCAGTCCATCATGTAAACCAGCCTCCCCTCCGTTGACTCTATCCACACTTACTGCTGCCTACATAATCAGCTAACATAATCAAGGACCCCTCCCACCCTGGTCATTCTCCCTTCTCCCCTCTCCCGCTGTTATCAGACACTCAAACCGATTTCTCACACTGAGGAATTCTTGATCTCCCAATCCATCTCTTCATAGCCCTTGTACTTTGTCTACCTGTACTGCATGTTCTCTGTAAATGCAACACTATATTCTGCATTGTTTTTTTTTACTACCTCAAAGTAATTGTGTACAGCGTGATCTGTGTGGATGGCACACAAAACAAAAGCCTTTCATTGTATCTCACTGTGATGATAATAATGCACCTACCAACCAACCTCCGCAGCAGCCTTTTACACTGCTCTATTGTGCCACATAGTCATGAGTGTATAGAGTAAAGTAGAGGGCTGAGGATTCAGCCTTGTGGGCACCAGTGTTAAGGGTAATTGTGGCTGCCTATCCTTATTGATGCAGTCCATTGGTCAGGAATTCAAGGATCCAACTGCAAAGGGAGGTGTTCAGTCCCAGGTCAATAGGAACTCTAACAAGTTGGATGAACATACAAAAGTGAAACAAAAGTAAGGGTTTGGAAATAAAAGCAGAATGATAATTCCTTAGGAAAGGGTGCAAGCCCTCTGAGCCAATGGTCAGAGAGTCACATAGAGCACAAAAAACAGGCCCTTTGGCCCACCAGCTCCATGCTGACCAAGGACCCACTGATACTTCCAGTTCTTGGACACTGGCATTCTAAGCCTTACCAAGTGCTCATGGAGCTCATTTAAGTACTTCTTTAATGTCATGAACATCTGTCTCTACCACTCCCTCAAGCAATGTGTTCCAGATTCCAAACATCTTCAGGGTGAAAGAATTCTTCCTCCATTACCCTTTGAACTTCCTGACCCTTAAACCTCTGGCTTCTGATTTTTGGCAACCTCAGCTGTGGGGGGGAAAAAAGCTTCTGCTGTCTCTTTTGGTGTCTTATTTTTCTGTGATAAGGGCCAGCAAAACAGTAAATGTTACTTCGAGGTTACTTCACTTCAATGGGCTGCCAGTGCTCTTGATCAGGTACGTCTTCTACCATTTATCTCAACAGCTGGGTAGGCTGCTGACTATTTCTGAACACAATCAGGTCCTCTGGTCTCGGTGCGTGGGAAGAACTGCCACCACCCCAACACCCATGGACAATCCTAATCTCCTGATGCAAGGTTTTGACCCAAAACTTGACTGTTCCTTTCCTCCCACAGATGCTGCTCAACAATCTTCCAGCAGATTGTTTGTTGCTCAAGATTCCAGCACCTGCCGTCTCCTGTACTTCCACTGACATTATTTACCCTGGAAATGGGTGGGATGTACACACCAAATGAGGATCTCTGAAAGTGAGCAGAAGAAATTTAGGAATCTGTGTCCTAATGAGTGGAGAGACAGAGCAGCAGAAGAGGAAACATTTGTCTGCTTTTATTCCGGAACAAATACTTCCTCATTTCCAGTAATAATCCAAAGAATATGACTCATTACTTTGGTCAATGCAAACTATTTATTTTAATATGGATAGTGTAATAAATAAATCAGGCTAAAAGGATCTTTCCCATCTGCTAATTGTTTTGATTGCACAGTTTTCCAAGTCGCAGTGCTGCAAGTCCCTAATGGCAGAACAGAAAAGCTGAAGGAGAGCATTCTGCCCCCTGAGCTTGTTCTGTCATTCAATGAGATCATGGATGATTCATGGCCCATTTCCCTTTTCTCATGCTCCTTAACACCCTGGGGTAACCAAAAACTACCAGACTCTGGTTTAAAACCCAAACCCATCATCAGTAGTCATTTGCAGGAAAGAGTTCCAAGTCTCCACGAACCATTGAATGTAGAAATGTTTCCAGCTTCACTTCTGAAAACTTTTTTTTAAGCCTCTGTCTCCTGGTCCCAGACAGCAAAATTAGTTTTTCCATTATCTACAGACGTTTTGAAAACTTCAACAACAAAAACTTCACGAACATAAAACAGTACAACACAGGAACAGGCCCTTCGGCCCACAATGTTTGAGCTGAACATAATGCTGAATTAAACTGAATCTCTTCTGCCTGTACCTGATCCATATCCCTCCATTCTCTATATATTCATTGGTCTATCTAATAGCCTCTTAAATACCATTATTGTATCGTATTAACATTCTGTATTCCACAAATAAAGGCTCCTTTTTCTGTAATTCTGTAATTTCTTTAACTCTTGGAATCCAGGATTCATTCTAGACTGTCTCAAGGGCCAATATAACCTTAATAAATACCCTGAAGTACTTAGAGAACATTGGGTGTGTCTTAACCAGAGCTTTATACAACTGTGAATAACTTCCACACGTCTAATGCTTTATTTTTAAGTATAAAAATTCATTTCAAAAGGTTGAAATATTAAACTTCCTACATATAGTAATTTTTGTTTTCATGTCTTATAGTAGTTTTTATGTCTAAATGTCTTGCACTGTACTGCTGCCACAAAACAACAAATTTCACGACATACATCAGTGATAATAAGCTTGATTCTGATTTCCGATTCCCATTTTTGAGAGTAGGAACTGCTTCTAATAAGGACTTTTCTTCTGAGGTAAATGTTTGTACAATTTCCATTTGAACTTGTTCAATAACTGGATTCCTGTCTTTTTTTAAATCTTCAGTTGACTTGATCAATGCAGTATTCTGAACTCCACCCTATGTAATCTTCAACTTGTCCAACCACCAATAACTGCATTCTAGTGGACATCCCACTGCCTATCAGTTCCAAGTTCAATTCCCATTGGCTAACCCACTGAATCCCAAATGCTTGGCTGGAAGTGGTTTTACAAGCTTGACCATCCCATCTGTTGGATCCCCTGTGCCCACGTTCTTAGGGATTGTTAGGTGTGTGACATCCTTCAGAAGGAATGGGGATAGCACCCAGTTTGTACAATTAGAACCAGTTTTCAAAAACAATTACTGCTGCTGGAGGAACTCAATGGGTCAGGCAGCATCTGTGGTGGGAAAGGAATGGTTGATGTTTTGGGTTGAGACCCTGCATCAGGCCTGAGAGAGAAGATAGGTGACCCTTGTAGCCTCTGTCGTTATCTCCACCCCTCTCTCCCCCACCTGGCTCCACCTGCCCATCAAACTCTCCTTGCCTGGATCCACCTATCACTTGCCAGCTCCTGCCTCACCCCTCCCCCTCACCCCCTTACACTGGCTATTGCCCTTTTACAGTCTGGACCTGAAATGTCGACCATCCCTTTACCTCTACAAATGCTGCTCGACCCACTTGAGTTCATCCAGCAGATTGTTTGTTGCTCCAGATAGTTGTGTCTTCAAATAAAACCCATTCAGATGTAACTTAGAAGCAGTAACCAAACAGATACCACTGTCTGCAAAGATCACAAGTCCCCAGTTCACAGGGCTAGATCGCTAAAGAGATACATTTTGGAAGCTAACAAGACAAACTCCTCTATTGACACTTGTACAAAGATACTTTATTAAAGTGTGAATTCATCAATACTTTAAGGATATTGAAACCAGCTTTCTGGTAGGATTTTCTAGTTTTGCATGTTTGTAAATTATGCAATAAATTATGCAAGGCAAAACAAACAAATGAATGTTTGTTAATCGGTCCATTTTGAAATTTCCAGGATGAGATCAGGAAAGGGAATAAGTGGCCAGCCTGTCACTTACATTATTAAAGGCATATTTGTTTTGTCAATCAATATTAGGGGTGTTTGCATATCCAAAGAGCTGTGCCTATGTACTGTGATAGAAGAACTATATTTGGAGTGTCTGGGGTTTTGTGCTCAGAACACTTCAGACCATCTACAGGTGTTTGAATGTTCTACAGTGTCATGTCAGCTGAGATGTGCTCTCACTGTAAATATGTGATTCTTCAAAGTTACTTGTCTACATCCAAAATGTTGATCGAAACTATCTAATTATAACTATGGAAACTGTAATCATCCACTGTTATTTTTTATGCTTAGAGTTAAAAAGCCTCAACATAGTTTGTTCAGTGAGATTCTTCAGAGATTCTCCAAGAGATTCTTCCAGAATTCCTACTTGTGCTGATTAAAGACCTTTGACATTTATAGCTTCAGTCTCCGTGTTGCTCATTCAAAGTCATAACATATGTGCACCCACTGATGGTAGTTGTTCATTACCATCCATGCTGAAGTTTTTATAGATATAGGCTATACATTGTAACTCAATAGCCTTCAATCTCCTTCTTGGTCTTCTTTCCTTCAGAGGCTTCTTTGAATTATTATTCTCCACTAGTACTCCTGCAAAATCTCTTTAGAACATTCATTAGCCCAAGGATGACATCTAAGTGCAAATGATTGACTTGTTGCAACCACTTACATTTAGGTGTGTGGGCTGTGATTCACTTGATGCTACTTGAACAACTGAATCAGAAGATAGGGAGTTAATATCCCAATTCAGAGCATAACGTGAAGGTCAATGATGCATTACAGTACTGAGGGAGTGCTGCACTGTCGGGAGTGTCCTCTTTTGGATGAAATGTTAAACCAATGCCTTAAGTTGATATAAAGGATCCATTGGCAATATGTTTGAAGGAGAGTAGGGCATTTATCACTGTAATCATGTCCAATATATATCCCTCAATCAACATTTGAAAAAAGAAAACAAATTATCTTGTCATTATGGTATTGCTGTTCCAAGGGGTTTGCTATACAGAAAATGGCTGTGGTAGTTCCAATGTTATAATGGTGACTGCACTTCATAACACCTCATTGTCTTGAAAGAGCTTTGGAGCACTCTGGAAGTAATGTGAGAGATGCTATATATGCATGAGTCTTTCTTTTTAACATGGGAATCTCACTGTTAGTGGTGAGACATAGTATTAGAAATAAACTATAAAAAACACGCTGCTCGGTTCAGTTGAAGAATATTTAAATTTCCTTCTGAGTTTACTTTACTCATTTCTCTGCAGGCTTAAAAATAGCAGAGGTTTCATCCTGGCAGATGTGTGGGCCAGCTTTTGCCGTGAATTAGGAAGGAAGGGTGAGCTTCTCATAAGCTTAAAAGGAATCAAGCAGGTGACTGGTGTCTCTCTATGCAAATGATCTGACCCGCTTGCAGTAAGACATTCTTCACAGAGACATATTCCTTCAAAAGTGACAGTGCAGAATAAGGTGACAAATGAGCAAAGAAACTGCACATGTGCGGGTTTACTTACAAAGAAATACTTGGCCGTGTTAGAATTAGAATGACCTGAGTGACAAGGACATTGCAATCAGAGGAGCTCCATTAAAAAAAGACAGGGTGCGGTGATATAGTCTACTGATTTAGTGGCTCTAATTGCTATGACAGCTCTTAATCATTGTGTCTGTTATATTCACTTCAGACCCACTGCACCAGAAGAGCTTTGTTTTGATTGAATGAGCAGTTAAATTTTTTTTATGATGCCCACCATGAAAAGCTTCTCGTATGCTGTTAAACATCTTGAGGAAGCTTGTGCTGACAGTTACTTTGCAGGGTAACATGTACCAAAGGCTCTTTGTGTTGAGCTAGATTTAGCATTGAATGGAAACCAGTCATGCATTATATTCCTGTGCAGCTGGCTCCTTCCTATATGTAACTACAAATGAATCAAATATGAATATTTCTTTTTTATTGTCTGTATAATTAAATTAAGAGAGGGCAATCAATGCTCTACAGTGTTCTGTGTTAGAGAGTTGTGCATACATCCTAATTTGCCGAATGCAAAACATCATGCACATGCAATATCAAATGACTTTAAGCTGATTTCTTGCAATAAGGCTGAAAGGTGAATGATTGAGAAGCCAAATAGACAAAAATGTGCTTAATTTTTTCTGCAAGTATCAGGTGGTTCTGTTCCTCAATTTGTAATGATATCAAAGTCTTGAATAAGTACATATTATCTCTGACCTTCATTGTGTCAATTCCCTGCTCTCTGTTTTCCTTTACCGACCACAGTGACTCCTTGCAGAACTACTGACATATGCACCAACATTCAGCAGGAAACACTCAACAACTCAGGCAGCATCTGTGGAGACAGAGAGCAACAGAGCTAACGTTTCAGGTCAAAAAGCAAAAAAAAAGGCAGTCGCTCGAAATGTGAAACAAAACCAGTCGATGCCAGAAATATTCAGAGAGTCAGGCGAGGTCAGGTCGATGATCTTTCGTCAGGACTGGGAAAAGTTGCAGAGAAAGTTGAGAGAGGCAGAGAAAAGGAAACAGAAGATCTTTCATCTTGCACATTATAAAACAAATTGAATGACACAAGGGGTGATGCCGGATGAAAGAAGATATAAAGGCTGGTGAATAACATGAGGTACATCTTGGGGGAGTGAAAGCAGGAGTGTGGGAAAGAAATCTTAAATTACCGGAAGAAAGAAATGGAAAATTAAATTGAATGCAGGAGATGTGAGATGAAAATATGGTACCACTGATCCTATGAAATCGGTTAATTCAGTGTCGGATTCTCAAGTCTGTAACATGCGTTGTTGGAAGATGAAGTGTTGGTCCTCCAGTTTACATGAGGCTTCTTTCAAGCAGTGTAAGAAGCCAAAGACTGAGAGGTCAGAGTGAGATGGAGGATTAAAGCGGTAGGCAAATGGAAGTTCAAGGCAGCACTTGCACGTTGAACGGAGATATCCTCCAAAGTTTTCACCCGATGTGTGTGTCTGCTTTCCCCAAAGCAGAGGAGACCACGTTGCCAGCAACAAATGTAGTGCAATAAACCAGGAAAAGAACAAGAAAATTGCTGCTTCATCTGAATCTGTGGACATCGGTGTATCAGCCTAAACCATGGCATGCGGCTTTGAAATTCACTCCCCACCCCCAATGCAAGGTAGCTGAATAAGAATGACAAACACGATGATGCTGGAGGAACTCAGCAGGCCAGGTACATCCGTGGAGAAAAACAGACAGTCAATGTTTCGGGTCAGAACCCTTCTTCAGGACTGAAGATAGGAAAAGGGGAAGCCCAATAAGTAGGAGAGAAAAGCAGAGCAGTGATAGGTGGACAAAAGAGGGAGGCAGGGTGGGCACAAGGTGGTGATCGGTAGATGCAGGTAAGAGATAGTGACGGGCAGGTGCG
Organism: Pristis pectinata; assembly: GCF_009764475.1. Lineage (NCBI taxonomy): Eukaryota > Metazoa > Chordata > Chondrichthyes > Rhinopristiformes > Pristidae > Pristis > Pristis pectinata. The sequence goes on from NC_067415.1 coordinate 80,830,051, forward strand.
GGGGAGGAGGCGAGAGCAGATCCACCAGGGGATGGGTCAAAGTTAAGAAGAGAGAGAGGGAAAAAAAAGGAGGCTAGGAAAGGGAAGAAGAGAAGAAGCGTGGTGGGGGGGGGGGGGGTGGAATTACCTAAAGTGGGAGAATTCAATATTCATGCCATTAGGCTGCAAGGTTCCAAGATGGAAAATGAGGGGCTGTTCCTCCAGTTAGCACTTGGAATTCTCCTGGCGGTGGAGGAGGCCGAGGACTGACATACCAGTGAAAGTGTGGGAGGGGGAGTTGAAGTGACTGGCAACAGAGAGATGCAGGTCATGGTTACAGACAGAGCGCAGGTGTTCTGCGAAACAGTCACCTAGTCTGCGTTTGGTCTCACCAATGCAGAGGAGGCCACACTTGGAGCACCAAATGCAGTAGAATGCAGCTGAATAAGAAAATTTGCTGTCATTCTCATATCCAGGACCATTTACATACAGGTTATACTCTGGCTGAGATTAATCAGCCTGTTCATCTCATCATTTCTCCTTCTTGCTAATGCCAGCCCAGGACTTCACTGAGAAATCCTTGGTGTTGAAGTAACAGTTAATGTTATCAATTTCACCAAAAGCAGGGACTAATAGTGTTTAGATTTAGAATCTTCCTTTTTATGCTGCTCAGCTACATGATTCAACTATTAATCCAATATTGCAAATAAGATCATGTCCAGTGATTCCAAACTTCCTGTGTGGCAAATTATCCTATTGGATAGAAATACAACACAAAACAGCAAAAGGTGTTACCACTTTTAATATTTCACAGCATAAATTACCCTTTGTATAGCATCCTTATCTTATAACAACATGCCAGGGCATATCTCAGCAGTGCTACCAAAGAAAAGTACACATTGAGCCATATTAGTGAAGGTGACCAGAAGCTTAGAAAAGGTGGTTGACTTTGTTATTGAAACCTCAAAATTGTTAGCTAAGTTAAATGGTTCAAGTTTGGGGCAGAAGGTGGCATCTGTGTCAAGTTTCTAAATTAGGTTCTCTCAAATAAGCAATTGAGCAACCTACAGTCCTGCAGTACATCCTGAGTAAGGGAATCCTTCAGAATAGGAAATCATAAAATGATTAGGCTTTGACATCTCACTTACCACATAAATCAGCAAGTTGGATCTAGGCCCAATGATCTAAGAGGTAAAGAAATACATGATTTAGCAGTTTTGGAAAGACAGTGGAGATTTCATCAAAAAGGCAATTGCTATTCATAATAGAAATCATCTTGGCAGAAAGTAAAACTTCCTGTGTAAACATTGGATGCAACACCAATCAGATCTCCCAGCTGAGCTCCCAGTGAGCAAACACAAGGAGTGCAAGGGCTACACCAAAAAGAAGAAATGATTGCAGAAGAGAAGATAAGGTATCTTTATTAGTCACATGTACATCGAAACACACAGTGAAATGCATCTTGTTTGCGTAGAGTGTTCTGCGGGCAGCCCGCAAGTGTCACCACATTTCCGGTGCCAACATAGCATGCCCACAACTTCCTAACCCGTACGTCTTTATTTTGGAATGTGGGAGGAAACCCGCGCAGACACGGGGAGAACGTACAAACTCCTTACAGACAGTGGCCAGAATTGAATCCGGGTCACTGGTGCTGTAAAGCGTTACGCTAACCGTTAAACTACCATGCCTGCATAAATTAATTGTTAGAAAAAACTCAACAAGTCCCAGATGGACGTTTGCTGATTTGATGAGAGAGAAAAAAAATTATGGAGATTTCTGAGTTCATACTATTGAGGATGAAGTGGAATTATCAAAGACTTTGGATGAGGGCAGAAGGACCTTGCTGACTGCCTACTCTTTGTCTGAAAGCTAGGAAGCCATTTAACAGAGGATGGGGAATGGACCACAGATATATAGATCTTATCTCATGTAGTTCCCAGACAGGTTTGTAGAAGGAGGAACAGAAGTTTTCATATACATCCAAGGATGTATCCAAGCCAGGGTTCCTCAGTAGGTAAAATAGACAAGGATATATATAGATTAAAACCTATGAGTTCAGTAAATACAGGAAGTCCCCGACTTACGAACGCCTGACTTACGAACGCCCGTACTTACGAACCAACATTTGTGGTCGGTTCGTAAGCGGGCCCGGCCCTCGATCCTACCATGGAGGCGGTACACCTTCTTTGGCCCAACCTCGGGCCAAGTGCGTATGTGCGGCTGGGGCCGTGTGCGGCCGCGATCCCCGGCCCAAGTGCGCATGCATGGACACTGTTCCGAGTTACATACAAAATCGGGTTACGAACAGTCTCAAAAACGGAACTCATTCGTAACCCAGGGACTTCCTATATACAAGACTAAATAAAAGCTGAGATTCTGGTCTGGTTCCGTACACAAGTTCACAGACGAGACAAACTATTCAGCCTTCCTGGGCTAGTGAAGTATATACAGAAACAAGTAAAACTTACTGTTACTACATTGTTACATGTACAAGAGCATATACAAATTACAGTTCTCAGACTGAAGAAAGGTCACTGACTTGAAAATTCACCTTTATTTCTCTTTCCACGGATGCTATCTGACCCTGCTGAGTATTTCCACCATTCTCTGTTCTCATTCCTCGTTATGTATACAAGGACCAATGTGTTGGGGTTCCTGAGCCAATTGCATGTACAGGGATATATACAGACACAACAAACTCACTGATTTTAAGAACATAGAACATAGGACAGTACAGCATAGGAACAGGTCCTTTGACCCACAATATCTGCACTGAACACAATGCCAAATTAAGTTAAATATCTTCTGCCTGCACATGATCCATATCTGTCCATTTCCTGAATATTCATGTATCTTTCTAACAGCCTCTTAAATGTCACTATTGTAACTGCCTCCACCACCACCCCTGGTGGTCCGTTCCAGGTACCCACCACTCTCTGTGTAAAAAAACTTGCCCCGCACATTTTCTTTAAACGTCCCCCCTCTCACCTCAAATGCATGACCTCTAGTACTTGACATTTCTACCCTGAGAAAAGGATTATGACTGTCCACCCTATCTATGCCTCTCATAATTTTATAAACTTCTATCAGGTCTCCCCTCAGCCTCTGATGGTCCAGGGAAAACAACCCAAGTTTGTCCAACCTCTCCTTATAGCTCATACCCTCTAATCCGGGCAGCATCCTGGTGAACCTCTTCTGAACCCCCTCCAAAGCCTCCACATCCTTCCTGTAATGAGCTGTCCAGAACTGCATGCAATACTCCAAGTGTGGCCTAAGCAAAGTTTAATCAGCTGTGACATAAAATAAGATAAGATTCCATTATTAGTCACATGTACATTGAAACACACAGTGAAATTCATCTTTTTGCGTAACGTTCTGGGGGCAGCCCGCAAGTGTCACCTCGCTTCCGGCGCCAACATAGCATGCTCACAACTTCCTAACCTGTACGTCTTTGGAATGTGGGAGGAAACCGGAGCACCCGGAGAAAACCCACGCAGACATGGGGAGAACGTACAAGCTCCTTACAGACAGTGGCCAGATTTGAACCTGGGTTACTGGCGCTGTAAAGCATTACACTACATGATTTCCTTACTCTTATACCTAATGCCCTGACCAGTGAAGGTAAACATGCTGTACACCTTTTAAGAACTAAAATCAGAAAATGATCAAAATGTAAATGGGATTTCTGTGGGAAGTTATGTTTCAGGCAGTGCATAGATGGGGCAATAATAGAAATTGGTGGACCTGTTTTCTGCACTGCATTGTTTGAACAAGCATGTCATTTTTAATTCATTTGTGAGTGTGGGGATTGCTGGAAAGGTCAGGATTTATTGGCCATTTTGAACTGCCATGGTCTCCACAAGCCATTGAGTTACAAGTTATCATTGTCCACATGCAAGTCCACACTGGAGTGAACCTGTAATCACATATGGATCAGACTGGATGGAGACAGCAGACTTTCTTTTCTGAAGGAGATTAGTGAACCAGGTGGGACTATACTCACATGAAAAAAATCTGCTTCATTGCCCCCATTACTGAGAATAGTTTGTTTTCATATGGCAAATTAATTAATTATCTGAATTTAAATTACACAGCTGTTTTGCTGGAACGTGAACTCATTTGTTAGTCCACGAGTTATTCAGTATCTGTGCTATCCTTTGGATTTACTTCAATGCAATTACAGATTTGATTCCAGTCTTGTAATCTATTGGAATTGCTTCAGATGTGAGACTGGCTCTGTGGCAATGATCAGGGAGTGATCATTGCTGGGTCTAAGTCCAAGAACTCCAGAACAAACAACACTCAGGAAGCTGTCAGCTAAACAGACAGGATGTTGTTGGGACCCATTGCCTTTGTTGGCCCTTTGCTCTCAGTCTTCTCTTAATATTGTGTGGAGTGAATCCAACTGTCTGGAGGATGGCTGATGACCTGAGCAGGAGGCCAAGAATAATCAACCACGCGGTCTACCTTTCAGAAAGCCTAGTTTTAATCATCGTTCACAAGAGAGATATATATCGGTAACATTATCTGGGGACAAACCTTCCCAGTCACAAAAGCATAAAGGAACCAGTCTAACAGGAGTAGAAATCAGCTGACTATCGTTAACATCTTAATCATTAACCACAATTTGAGCACACGAAGAAAGAAGAACAAAAAATGGAAATCATGCTACTGCGACTTGCATTTAATCATCATTTCTGTGCGAGCCAAATAAACCATTTCAAATATGGAAACTTGCCATCTTTAAATCAGGATTTGTTACCCAAAATGGAGCAATACATCAGTGGAAGGCTCAGTATTCAGCCTGCCTCCAGAGCACAGCACAAACTTACAGAGTACTTCGCGCAGCTCTGCAAACTGACAAGAAAAAGTTAATTGAGGTTTCATCTGCTGATTAATAGTCCCACCAGACACCTGTCTGCACATAGTTCATTGATTAACGCACCCACCAGAAATCCTTCTGTACCCACTCTGTCTGTTGTTCTATGGGCTATCAGCACGGCTGTAGAGAACGCTGCTCACGTGTGACGGAGAGCAAGATCAGGACACCCACACCCCACCCACTTCATGAACAGACTGGGCTCCAGCTGGACCTCCTATTGAAGTAACATAACTCAGATCAGCAAGGTGATAGGAGGCTGCTGTGTGTCTCAGGAATAAATTGGTAAATTGGTTTATTATTGTCAGATATACCAAGGTACAGTGAAAAGCTTTGTTTTGCATGCCATCCATACAGGTCACCACATCTGTACATTGAGGTAGTACAAGGGAAAAGTAATAACAGAATGCAGAATAAAGTGTTACAGTTACAGAGAAAGTGCAGTACAGGCAGACAATAAGGTGCAAGGGCCATGACGAGGTAGATTATGAGGTCATCTTATTGAACTAGGGGACAGTTCAATAGTCTTATAACAGCGGGACAGAAGTTGTCCTTGAGCCTGGTGGTACATGCTTTCAGGCTTTTGTATCTTCTGCTCAATGGGAGGGGGGAGAAGAGAGAATGTTCGGGGTAGGAGGGGACTGTGATTATGTTGGCTGCTTTACTGAGGTGGCAAGAAGTGGACAGAGTCATATCCTGACTTAAAAGATCATAAAGCAAAGAGCACAGAACAGTACAGCACAGGTACAGGCCCTTCAGCCCACAATGTCTGCACTGAACCTGCTGCTGAATTAAATCCCTTCTGCCTCCACATGATCCATATTGCTCCATTTCCTGCATATTGAAATATTTATCTAACAGCCTCTTTAATGCCACTATTGTATCTGCTTCCACCATTATCCCTGGCAACCCGTTCCAAGCACCCATCACTCTCTGTGTAAAAAAACTTGCCCCGCACATCTCCTTTAAACATCCCCCCCCCACCCTAAATACACGTCCTCTAGTACTTGACATTTCTACCCTGGGAGAAAGATTCTCGCTGTCTCCCTTATTTATGTCTCTCATAATTTTATAAACTTCCATCAGGTCTCAAGCTGCCACTGCGAGTGGTGGAAACAGATACGATAATGACGTTTAAGTGTCTGACAGATAGACACATGAAAATGCAGGGAATGGAGGGATGTGGATCACGTGCAGGCAGAAGAGACTAAATTTAATTTGGCATCGTGTTCAGCACAGACATAGTAGGAGGAAGAGCCTGTTCCTGTGCTGTACTGACCTATGTTCTATGTTCAGTCTGAACCCCATTTCCAAAACTGTACAATAATCTTGGAGCCATTTGGAATTTGGCTCAGTTGGTCCATGCTCAGAACAAGTCTTGTCCTGCACCTCCCAATCCAAACTGATCAACATATCCCCCTGGTTCTCTCTCTGCCATTAAACCCTATCAAAATCTTAAAGGCATTCAATAACTAATCTTTTTTCTATTCCCTCAACCTGCATGGATACCTATCCTTTGATTAAGATAAGATACTTTTATTAGTCACATGTAAATCGAAACACACAGTAAAATACATCTTTTGCGTAGAGTGTTCTGGGTGCAGCCCGCAAGTGTCGCCACGCTTCTGGCACCAACATAGCATGCCCACAACTTCCTAAGCCGTATGTCTTTGGAATGTGGGAGGAAACCGGAGCACCCGGAGGAAACCCATGCAGACACGGGGAGAACATACAAACTCCTTACAGACGGTGGCCGGATTTGAACCCCGGTTGCTGGCGCTATAAAGCGTTATGTTAACCGCTGCACCACCGGGCCTGCCTTATGCCACTATCTTGTTCTGCATCACCATTACTCTTAAAATCAAATGCAACTATTATAATGCAGAGTGAAGAGTGGTTTGTATTTGTAATGCTTTTCTTCTGAGACTCGCCCTAGTCTCTACTGGAGGAACAAACATTTAACCCTGGCTCTCTCTGCTCTCTCAGACAGTCATAACATTTGCACAGTTCTGTTTTGAAGGCACTATATTATCTCCACTATCCAAGCCATTATTTATCCCCTGGTCAATATCTGGCCTTTGTCACATTGCTGTTCATGGGAGCTTGCTGTGCACAAATTGTCTATTGAGTTCCCGACACTGCAATAGTGAATGCACTCCAGAAGGACTTCATTGGCTGTAAAGCACTTTGGGACACCTTTTGGGAATGGAAAGCACTATATAAATGCAGCTTTTTCTCCATTTTTGTAGTAAAGGGTGCTTCAGGAGTAGGGTGTTTGTGGAGGTGGTAGTGGAGGTTGTGAGTGGTGTTCCAGATACATTAGAATACCTGCAGCAGTTAATGTATTGAATACAGTATGTTCTTTGGCATTGTGCACTTAAACACCTGTCCGTAAAACAACAAGAGAAAGAGAAAAGGTAAAATAGGTCATTTTAAGAAAGGTAATAAAAAAGATAGTAACATTGAAAAGACACTTGGACAGGTACATGGGTAGGAAAGGTTTAGACGGAAAGGACCAAGTGTGGGGAAATGGGACTCGCTTAGATGGGCATCTTGGTCAGCATGGACAAGTTGGGCCAAAGGGCCTGTTTCCGTGCTGTATGAGTCTGACTGTAAAATAAAAAAGGTCTAGCATTAACATTCAGCAAGAGTTTAATGACACCTGTTACTCACAATGACTTCCAGGTAAACCTCATCACAGAATATCTGTGGCTTGCTCTTCAGGACCCTTGTTCCGCTCACTTCTGTTTATATTCTCCAACTTGTTCCCATTCCACAAACCAGTTCTGGGTTGAAATGGCATTTTGTGTTGATGCTGGTGTGCTCAGAATTGTAACGGTAAGATGCAATTTGGCGTGCTTTGTTTTACTGCTGTGGGGCGTGGCCTTCAAACAGTGGCGAGATGCTCTTTATATTGTGCTTTTGCATGTGAACACAAGGCAATTGCAGCAGGAGTAGACCACACTCTAGTCTGGCCCGCCTTTCCATATGATCCTGGCTGATCTACTGCAGGCCTCAGCTCCTCAGTGCCAGATCCCCATAGCCCTCAATCTCTCGGTCTTTCAAAAATTTCCAATATAAGTCTTTCCAGTGATCTAGCCTCCACAAGTCTCTAGGTCAGAGAATTCTGGAGATTCACTATGCTCTGCAAGTAGAAATTTCGATGTACTCTGGTGTTAAGTGAATGGCCTGTTATCTTGAAACTAAATCTCCTCATTCGAGACTCTTCCACCAGTGAAAACATCTGAGCATCTTGCCCTTCCACTTAGTTTCCTTCTTCCTTTGTTCACCTCTCCCCCCCCATCACCTTACTACTCCACCAGTTCCCAACACAAGCCTTCTTGACCACTGAAGACTTTTGCAATCTTCCCAATGCAATAAACAATTTGCATGCATAGAGCACCTTATAAAATATAAAAAGACTCATCATCGAATAAAGCTGATTCAAGTTTTCTAGACATCTAAAGTCCTGCTCTCTCCATCCTTGCAGTGATTGGCAGAAGGAATTCCTCTAGGTTTGGAGCAGATGGTGGCGGAGAGTTGGCATATGGAGGACAAGAAGGCACAAATTTCGTTCTCCATCATTCACGTTATTACATTACACATATTGGAAAACCTGCCCCAATATCACTTAATATGCATGCAGTCACAAACATGGAAATTCTTAATCTGGAATACACGGAGCTGCAAAGAAATAAAACAAGTTGGAAACTCAGTGTTAGATTTTAATTGAAAATGAAGTATTAACATTGGTTGTTTAGTTGGCAGACATACAAGGGATTTAACAGGAAAGGATGCTTATATTAAAGAGTTTATTATATGTAAATAAAAATATTGCTTAAATTGCTATGGGAATGTGACTAATAACATGACAGGTGTTATCAATGTACATTGTTCACACTAAAGCAGAAAATAGCTGTTTTGAGTCATTCTAGTGAGAAAACAAATGTGTCAAATCGGAATATTAATGTTTGTGTGCTCTGCGTGTTAACTAATGATGCTGACAACAGTGTTAGGGCTGGTACATTATATTAGCGTCCTTTGTGGGTCAGCAGTAGGTACTTAATGGTTCTTTGTATTGTTTATATTTCATCTCCATATGGTTTTAGAAAAACAGAATTAGGAAGAAACTTAATGAGCACTGTTTTAGGAGTTCCAAGTAATACATGTGTTACTGGAGTGATTGAATTACAGTCCTACATTGGATTCAGTAACTTTAGCATCTGGCATCCTGATTCCATTCCATCTTTATGTTAGTTTTATGGGCAAAACTCACAGTGGTGGACACTTTGTTAAGGATTTCTACTTTTTGGCAGAAGTGCAACAATAATGTCACATTTACTTGGAAGTGTTTTTTTTGATTCTTCTTAAGCAGTCCCTCAGGATCAAGGATGACTTGCTTCCTTTTATACTGAGCTCAACAACTAAAAGTCACAGAGAAATACAGCACAGAAACAGGCCCTTCAGCCCATCGAGTCCGCACTGAACATCAGTCACCCATTTACACTAATCCTACCTTTACCCCAGTTTTTATTCTGCCCACATTTTTAACAACTCCTCCTCCCTCTCACCTACACAGCAAAGACAATTTGCGGCGGCCAATTAACCTACTAACCCGCACATCTTTGGTGTGTGGAAGGAAACTGGACCACCCGGAGGAAACCCACACGGTCACAGGGAGAACGTGCAAACTCCACACAGACAGGTCATGAGGCCAGGACTGAACCTGGATCTCTGGATCTGTGAGGAAGTGGTCCTACTAGCAGTGCCATTGACCCACCCTCCTGCTTTACTTCCAAGGAAATATCCACAGATGGTCAATATTTTCAATAATTGAACTTGATTTTTTTTTTGGCAAAGTTGAGAGGCATTTGTTCCATGAATGAGAAGGGTCTTTCTGCATCCAGCCTTCCAACCACAGTCCACATGCTGGATGTGGAGGCCTGATCTCACCAACCTTACAGAGCCTGAAGTCAGGTGTCAGGTTCAGATGACAACGGGACCTCAAGTGACGTCGATCAAAACCTCTGACAGACTGTAACGGAAGGTGGAACTCTGGCAGTTCTCAAATCTCTCATGGCTTCTAACAGTTGTTAAGCGTTTTTGACGTTCAGTGACTTTTAAAAAAAAACATTAAAATTTAACCAAATGGAACACACAATCCTGGCTCTGAATGCTGTCTGTGTGGAGTTTGCACGTTTTCCCTGTAACTGTGTGGGTTTCCTCCGGGTGTTCTTGGTTTCCTTCCAGATCCCACAAACATGTGAATTGTACATTAGTCGGCCACTGTAAATTGCCTCTAGAGAGCAGGTGAATGGTAGAATCTGGAGACCACTGATAGGATGTGTTTAAATGGGTGCTTGATGGTCAGTGCAGACTCAGTGGGATGGGAGGACACGTTTCTGTGCTAAATCTTCTCCAGTCTAACTTTGTGGCTGCAATCTGTAATCCCTGGGATCATTCTCATAAATAACATTGAAATAAAACTAAATAATTTATCGGAATAGCTCAGCCACTCGAGGCCTTCCTGTGATTAGGTAATCCAGATACAATTGCCCACTTGTAGCCTTAACAACGTTTTGATTTGAGGAGAATAAAGTGGATTAGGTAGGATTACTGTCAAAAGAATGGTGGTTGTTGGTTGGCACAGATTTAGTGGGCTAAAGGGTCTGTTTCTGTGCTGTATCTCTCTATGAATCCAAGACTGAATAATTAAAATTTAAAAACTGTCAAGAACTTTTTTTAAATGACCAAAAAGCTAATGACACTTAGAAATAATTAATGATTCTGAAATAAGCTAAATAATTGAAAAAAATGCAGTTATCTTCTCTTTTGCCTCCCAATTAACAAGCTAAGAATTCCCAGTAAATCCGTGGGCTCACAGGTCCTGTGCCAGGTCTGACTGGTTTGATTGGTGCAGGAGCTGAGTGGTTGTGGTGATTAACAGAAACATCCAGTCCCATAGAACGTAGTGATGGATCAAATAGACAGAGTCAGTCTTCCAAATCTGGCAGTAACTCCTAGGCTCAAGAGGGAGGAGGTACAGGAGCCTGAAGACCCAAGCTCAACGATTCAGGAACAGCTTCTTCCCCTTCGCCATCAGATTTCTGAACGATCCACGAACCCATGAACACTACCTCGTTATTGCTCTTTTTTGCACTACTTATTTATTTTTGTAACTTATAGATATTTACTCCTTTGCTGCTGCAAAACAAGAAATTTCACGTCATATGTTAGTGATAATAAATCTGATTCTGATAGACTCACCACATGAGTGTATAAGAGTGGGATTTCATCTGGAGTAGCTGGAAAGTCAGCGACATTTTATTTGATTGGCAAAGTCAAATGTACTTCGTTATGTATAAAATAGGCAAATGCATGAACTTTTCATTTCTGCAATAAGTAGCAATTAAGTTGGCAATGGCAATAATAAGTCAACGTTCAAAGTTCTCCGTTGTCTCCCACATTTTGCTAATCCAAGTTTTATTTAGCGAATTTACTCGGTCACATAGTGCTGCTTCACAATTTCAGTGACCCAGGTTCAATCCTGGCCTCTGGTGCTATCTGTGTGGAGTTTGTATGTTCTCCCTGTGACTGCACGGATCTCCAGCAGAGCTGTGGTCTCCTCCCACATCCCGATGATGTACGGGTTGGTAGTTTAATTGGCCACTGCAAATTAATCCCAGTGCCGGAGAGTTGGGGTGGGGAGTTAATGAACATGTGTGAGAGAATAGGTCATGGGGGAATACGTGGGGAGGGAATGATTGATGGGATTGCTCTCAGAGTCGGCATAGGATGGATTGAATGGCTTCATTCTGTGTCAAATAGTGGCACAATAATCTGTTTATTTTAGTAATGATGACTAAAAGATAGTTATTGACTGGGTTATAAGAGTTAACTCTCCAGTTCCTCTTTCTAAACTTGTTCTTCAACCTTTTTGCATTCACCAGAGACAGCAGGCAGGGCCTTGATCTAACGCACTTCATCTAAAAGATAGCTCCTCTGGCAGTGCAGCACTCCCTCACTATTGTCTCAGAGTGGAAGGGCTCTGGGGTACGTCTTGAAACCAGAATCTTCTGATACAGCAGTAAAGGAAACGTCAGTTGAACCATACCTGACGATCAAGACATATGAACTCAAATAAACTACATCTAGACCCAAATAACCTTGTCACTCATTAGAACCGCGCACAAGCTGACTCTCGTTTGACCTCAAAATTTCAATTCTATTAGTTTTTATGGAAAGTGTGTTTTTTGTAGATTTCTCTTTACAGTGCAAATATAGAAAATGCCTTTTTTATTGGTACATATTAACCTTTCTCAGTATGGATTATTAGAATAAGCTCTTATCAGTAGAAGATTAATGGATAAATTATAGTGATTTACCATAAAACTGAAATAATATTCGGTCACCACTGGGTGTTTTTGAAGGTCAGAGGAGGGTCAGAGGGAGCAGGAAAATGAGAACAAAATGAGCAAAAGTGTTCAGCGTATCACCTACAAGCTGCAGTTACTCACCAAAACTACTTCAACAGCCTCTCTTAATCCCATGATCTTAAAAAGGACAAAGGCAGCGAGGAGAAAGGAATGCCGCTATCTGCAGATTCCCCTTCAAATTACAAATCATCGTGGTGTGGAGAATATGGTCATTCCTTGATTGTCACTGTGCCGAAATCCTGGAATATTTGATCCAGCTGAATTCTGGAAGAAGTTTCACCAGAAGGTCTGGAAGTAGGAGACTCCCCACACCTTCTTAAGAACAATCAGGAATGGGCAATAAATGAAGACACAAGAGACTGCAAATGACGGAAGCAACAAACAATCTGGAGGAATTCAGCGGGTCGAGCAGCATTTGTGGGGGGAAAGGAATTGTTGACGGTTCCGGTCAAGACCAGGACATCAGGACTGAGAGTGGAGAGGGAAAAGGGCTGGTATAAAAAGTGAGCGGGTGGGGGATGATGAGACAGGGGCCTGTGCATAACTGGTGGACTGGCGAGCGATGAAGGTTGACGGACAGATTGAGCCAAGTAGGGAAGGGGAAGGGGTGGAATTGGGAGAGAAGAGGCAAGTGGATGTAGATGGAGGCAGGCAAAATAAAGGCAGATGGAGCCGGGGGGGAGGGAAGGGCGAAGATGGAGACAGCTGAGGGGGTGATAAACAGGAGCACAAAGGCTACCTGTGCTGTAATCTGATAAGGAAAGAATGTGCTAATATATGGGCAGTGAATGCTGGTCCTTCCAATGATGCCCACATTCAGTGAAACAAAAATCAATAAAGGAAAGGACAGAAAGCATGATTTACCAATAGAAATTGTTTCCAATGGTAGGTGAGACTAGAGCTAGGGGACATAGCCTCAAGATTCAAGGGAATAGATTTAGGGTGGAGATCCAACATGATTATTCCCAACACTGGTGCCCCACGAGGCTGCATCCTCAGCCCTCTACTCTACTCCCTATACACTCATGACTGTGTGGCCAGATCCCACTCTAACTCCATCTGCAAGTTTGCAGATGATACCACCGTTGCAGGCCGTATCTTAAACAGCGATGAGTCAGAGTACAGGAAGGAGATAGAGAGCTTAGTGGAATGGTGTCATGACGACAACCTTTCCCTCAATGTCAACAAAACTAAAGAGCTGGTCATTGACTCCAAGAAAGGGGGTGGTGTACATGCATCTGTTTGCATCAACGGTGCTGAGGTCGAAAGGGTTGAGAGCTTCAAGTTCCTGGGAGTGAACATCACCAATAGCCTGTCCTGGTCAAATCACGTAGATGCCATGGCCAAGAAAGCTCACCAGTGCATCTACTTCCTCAGGAGGTTAAAGAAATTCGGTATGTCCCCTTTGACACTCACCAACTTTTATCGATGTAGCATAGAAAGCATCCTTTCTGGATGCATCACAGCTTGGTACGGCAACTGCTCTGCCCAGGACCACAAGAAACTGCAGAGAGTTGAGGACACAGCCCAGCGTATCACGGACACAAGCCTCCCCTCCTTGGACTCTATCTTTACCTCTCGCTGCCTTGGCAAAGCAGCCAGCATAATCAAAGACCCCATCCACCCAGGTCATTCTCTCTTCTCTCCTCTTCCATCAGGTAGAAGATACAGAGGCCACATACCACTGGGCTTAACGACAGCTTCTATCCTACTGTGATAAGACTATTGAATGGTTCCTTGATACGATAAGATGGACTCTGACCTCACAATCTACCTTGTTGTGACCTTGCACCTTATTGTCTACCTGCACTGCACTTTCTCTGTAGCTGTGACACTTTACTCTGTACTGTTATTGTTTTTACCTGTACTACCTCAATGCACTCTGTACTAACTCAATGTAACTGCACTGTGTAATCAATTGACCTGTACAGTTGAGATGCAAGAGAAGTTTTTCACTGTACCTCGGTACAAGTGACAATAATAAACCAATACCAATACCAAGATGAGGAACTGCTTTTCCCAGAGAGTAGTCAATCTGTGGAATTCTCTTCCGAGGGAAGTAGTGGAGGCTACCTCATTACATATATTTAAGACACAGTTAGATAGATCTTTGCATGGTAGGGGAACTAAGGGTTATGGGGGAAAAGGTAGGTAGGTGGATCTGAGTCCACGGCCAGATCAGCCATGATCTTATTGAATGACGGAGCAGGCTCGACGGGCCAGATGGCCTCTTCCTGCTCCTATTTCTTATGTTCTTATGTTCTTGTTCATCACATTGACTCCTGGGATGTGGGACGTCCAATGAGGAGAGAAGAAACAGATAGATCCATATTCTCTAGAATTTAGAAGGACACGAAGTGACGGGGCAGTTAGAAGGATGTTTTTTTTTTCACCCTTGGCTGCGGTAACTAGAACCAGTGATCACAATCTTAAAATAAAGGGCTGGCCATTCACAGCAGAGATGTGAAGAAATTTCTTCGACCAGAGGGGAGTAAATCTTTGGAATTCTCTACCCAAGAGGGCCACAGAGGCTCAGTTAATGAGTATATTCAAGATACTGAAACACTCTAACAAACATCTATAGATGTTTTGTTGAATGTGCCTGACTGGTTGCATCATGGTCTGGTACCGCAATTTAAATGCACAGAAACATAAGAAGCTGCAGAGAGTAGTGGACTCTGCCCAATACATCAGTGGCAAATCCCTCCCCCACCATTGGTAGCATCTACAGGAGGCAAAATCTATCATCAAAGATCCCCACCATCCAGGCCGTGCCATCTTCTTGCAGCTACCATGGGACAGGAGATACAAAAGCCTGAAGTCTCACATCACCAGGTTCAAGAACAGTTACTTCCCTCAACCATTTGGTTCTTGAACCAACTGGCAAAACCCTAATCACTACAGGTTAGCAACACTATGATCACTTTGCACTAAAATTGACTTTTTTTGTTCTAATTGAGTTCTTTCTTGTAAAATTTGTGTATAATTTATGTTTAATTTATGTTTTTCTTGTGAATGCTACTTACATGAAGCTATATGCCAGTGATGTTGCTGCAAGTAAGTTTTTCAGTGCACTTGTGCATACATGCACTTGTGTATTTGACAATAAACTCGGCTTGACTTGACAGGGATCGAACGATTTTTGAACATCAAGGGAATCAAACGATGTGTTGTTGATACAGAATAGTGACACCAAGGTGAAAGGTCAGTCACAAACTAGTGGATTGGGTGCAGATGCCAAATCCTGCTTCTATTTCTTATCTTTTGAAATTACCATTGCTAAAAAAAATGTTATAATAGTACTGGGTTCAGCTTGAATCATGGTGAGAATCTCCACTGGAATAATAATTTGTGAAGTAATAAATGAAAGTAGTAAGTTAAAGCACAGTAATTTAAAGAAAGATCATAAACATAAGAATTGCAAACAGAGGTTGAATTGAATGGAATAAGACAACAATGTTTCTTGGAGTAATGTGATTAAGTGAATAAGTCCTATTGAAAAGACAGTCACTTCATATAAAGGACATTTCCTAATTTAGTAATATTGCAGTAAGTATTCATTAATTAGCCAAGTTGGGTGCTGAAAATGCCATTAAGTGCCATTTTAACTTACTGGCCATGATAAATTAAAGTACCCAATCAGATGTTAATTGAAGTCATTCAGATTTACTGCCTTATAGGCTGGAGCAAAGTAATTACTCCAGTGTAATGAATGTGGTGATATGTAGTAGCTGCAACTCCATGCTGCAAGGGAAATGCAAAGAGAGCTGACAATTTTGTTCCAAAGGCTGAATTATTTACTCTTATTGAGCAATACCTCAGACATACAGAAAATGTGTTTCATCAGTCTCAAACAGGTGCAAGGGGTCCCATCTCACATTGAAAGGCAACAGCATGTCATTCTGAAGTGCACATAATGGTTCCTGTAATTAGTTCAGGAGGTGAAAATGCAAGAAAATTACAAGGGGAAATTCTTCACAGCAGAACAAACACTGGGGAGATCAAAGGCATCGATTAGCTTTTGTCTGTCCAGTATTTTTAATAACTTGCAATCCCACTGAATTCTTATTTTCACTGAATAATTTTATTTCTTGAGCAACTCAAAGTTGCCTATCAGAATTAACATCTTCCAAGTGGTTAAGCAATAGTTAATTAGTCAAGTACCAACAAAGGTCATTCCTTTAGCTAGGAAAACTCAAAATGCACTGAATGAACACCAGATGCGGCAAAACTAACAAAGCTATAGGCTGAGATCCAAAAAGTCAGATTAGCCGTGAGAGCTATTGTTCAATCCGATTGGGCAAATTGGGCTGAATGGCCTCTTCCTGGGTCTCTGGTGGCTACATGAAGGAAGTTCTACAAAGTAGCTAACTAATTAGCAAACCCAAAAGTGGAGATATTTGTTACTGCATCTAAAGCTTTCCTGGAGTTGTCTGCATTGTTCTGATTCCATTCGTGCTGATATCCCTTCAATGTTTAAGTAGCTCCAGGTGAAATATATCCAATGTACTCAGGTCATATAGATACAAAGCAATGGAAATCACCAAAGGCCTGGTAGATCGGAGAATTCTGTTTTGATTTTAACAGTTATTAAAATCAAAGTGGAAACGTTTCCTCCATATTTTTGTTTTCAAGTTTCTATTGAACCATGCTGATTGGTTGTGGCAATCTGACATTTAGTCTCGATAAAGCAGCTTTGGATTGTATACTTTCAGGTCACGATGGAGTGATTGGAACCCCAATGATACCAGTTCATTGATGCACCATGCAATGTTTAGATATTGTGCCTTTGATCTCATGTAATTGACAACAATGATTATAGAGGCTCTAATACCATCAAAATATTGTCCACTCAATTTTTATCCTTGTTGGAGAATAAAATAAATATTGTACTAAGAAGTTTAATTAAACCTTTAGGCTGGGTCTAGTTTCATTTTAACGTGCTATGCTGTTTTAACATATCACTGACAAATTAGTCATCCATACAATATTCCACATGTAATTCTGGGCAAGTGGTCTAGCCTTTAATATATTGGCCTTGTTGAATTATTTCCTGTATTCAAAGGTGACAGGAGAACATGGTTAAAGTCCATGTATTCTCCAAGAAGAGGATTTCTACTGTTAAATATGAGTTGTTAATATGGGGCATGCTAAACTGTTCTGAGTGTAGAATAATCTTTCAGTTCATATGGGATCTGGTCTATTTATAGAACCATCATCTACTTTTGAATGCAATGCTGGAAGAAATCCCAAACTGTAAAATTTCTGCAGGCAATTAACTAACAACACCATATTAGCCCTTAGCAATTACAAGTGGTAGGGGTTATAGTTGGTGTAAGAATGGCAGTGATAGAGCATCGATGGTTTTCTGCCAAGCTCCCACCAAAGTCAAGGCAGCAGGGTAACAGAATTCTGCATAAATTCCACCCCAACAGATTGTACAAAATGTCACCAGTTTAGATATTTCTAAAGAGTAGAAAGCCCGGAATAGAATTGAAATAAACAAGACTGGCAGTTTCTGCTATAATCCACTGGCAGATTTAACCCACAGCACTACTATTAAGTGCCATTAAGAAAACAGACTAGCCACATGAACTGGATGGATGATTGCTAAACATTTCAAGCATCTTGCTATGACAACCAGCAATTCCTCAGAGTCATAGTTGTCTGGTGAGCATTCAATGCAGTTTTATTCATCCCAATTAAAAGGATAAATGATGTGCTCCAGTGCAGGAGATCCTCATTCTCAGTATGGATGTGAAAACAAAAAGAACATCATCTACCCCGTCTTTGTGGATGTACTTGTTCCAATCTCAAATATCCAACCATTAGACAATGACGAAGCTCGCTGAGATCGGCTGATTGGAAAGGAACAAGGGAAGGTTGATTCCTCCATATAATATAAATGGCACAGTTTTCAAAGGCCTGCATGAACTGAAGTGTAAGGGTGTATATGTGCATAAATGAAAGTGACAGGGCATTTTGAGTGGGCTCATAGTAAAGCATAGTGGATCCTGGGATTCATAAATAGACAGAGAGCACAAAACCAGGGAAGCTACATTGAGCCTGCTGAGACCATGACTGCTCCATTATATCCAATTCTGATCACCATACTTTAGAAATAATACATAGGTCCTTGAGATTTTCCACCAAAGATTTCCAGGGATGAAGGATTTCAGCCACGAGGTTAGACAATTTTTTTTTATTTCAGTAAAGAAGTCTGAGGAGATTTGATGATGTGTTTATAAGGGGTAAATAGAGGAAGCCTGTTCCCATTGACAGGTGGTTCAAGAACTGGCCAGACAGATCTTGGGCAAACAATGCAAGGATGATGTGAGGAGGAATTTTTAATAATGCAGAAGGTATCAATGATCTGGAAGTCTGGTGGAAGTGAAATCAATCAGTGCTTTAAGAGGGGAATTGGATGGGAAACGAATTGTAAGGCTATGGTGAACGTGCAGGAGTGTGAGTCTGAGGGATTATTCTATGAGGAATCATCGTGGGCTCAATGGGTTGAATGGCCTCCTTCTGTGCTCATTACAATTTAGTGTTTCTTGCCTGCTTTCTGGTATATTGTACCAAGCATGATCAATGCACCAAGCGACAAGTTGGACCCGAACACTTTAGCAACTCAGAGTTGCAAGAATACTGAACTGATAGGCAAGAAAAGATTGAGTTCACTCTCACCATAGCTAGAACTTCATGTCCAAACTGTTCCAGGACAACCCTCATGAAAACATCTTGACATCTACCCTGTCATGCCCCTTAGTACATGTTTCAGGAGGATCACTCCATATTCTTCTATACTCAAAGAATATAGACCCAACCTGTTTAGTTTCTCCTGATAGGACAATCCTCTTATCACAGGAATTAAATTGGTTTATTATTATCATTTTCTCATGTACTGAGATACAGTGAAAAGCTTTCTTTTGCATGCCATCTATACAGATCATTTCATCACATCAGTGCATTGAGGTAGTACAAGGGAAAAGCAATAACAGAATGCAGAATAAGGTGTTACAGTTACAGAGAAAGTGCAGTGCAGACAGACAATAAGGTGCAAGGCCATAACAAGGTAGATTGGGAGGTTAAGAGTCCATCTCATTGTACTAGGGGACCGTTCAGTAGTCTTATAACAGTTATTTAGTTTGCCTTCAATTTCACAATATCCTTTCCTAAGAGAGAGGACCAAAACTGTGCGCAGTATTCCAGGAGTGGCCTCACCAACACACTATACAATTGTAACAAAACTTACCCATTTCTAAACTCCAAGCACTTTACAATAAAGGCCAATATGCCATTTGCCTTCTAAACTGCCTACTAACTTTTTATGATTATGAGGCAGAGAACACCAAATCTTCCCTAATGTTTGTCAAGATATTTCTCCTCATTTCAGTCCTAAGTGGCCCTGACTGTCCCACCTCCCCCAGTTCTGGACCCCTCAACTGGGGAACCCCCCCCCCCCCTCTTTTCTACCCTATTGAACCACTGAGAATTCTCAATGCGGTCTCCTATCGTTCCTGTAAACTCTAAAGAATGAAGTCTAGCCCATTCAATCTCTCCCGATATGATAGCCCTACCATCTCAGGAACCAATCTGGTGCATCTCTGCTGCACTATCTCTATGGCATCTACAGTATATGCTATTGCAGGTAAGAAGACCACAACTGTACAGAATGCTCCAGGTATGGTCTTTCCAATCATGTTACCAATTAACTTAAATCTAATTTAATTAAATCTAGATTTAATTTAAATCTAGTTTTTTACACAGAGAGTGGTGGGTGCGTGGAACACACTGCCATCAGAGGTTGTGGGGGCAGATACATTAGGGACATTTAAGAGATTCTTAGATAGTCACATGAATGATAGAGAAATGGAGGACTACGTCAGAGGGGAGGGTTAGATAGATCTTAGAGCAGGATAAAACATCGGCACAACATTGTGGGCTGAAGGGCCTGTACTGTGCTGTAGTGTTCTACGTTCCATGTTCGATGTTCTAATGGAGATGCAGATGCTGGAATCTGGAGCAACAAACAATCTGCTGGAGGAACTCAGCAGGTCGAGCAGCATCTGTAGGAGGAACTGTCAACACTTCAGGTCGAAGCCCTGCATCAGGACTGAGACTGGAGAGGCAAGATGACCGGTGTAAAGAGGAGAAGGGGAGTGGTGGACTGACGAGGGGTGTAAGATGAAACTGCCACTGGACTCCAGAAAAAGAGACCATTTGGACCCTCACTGTAATAAAGAGACCAAAAGCCTGTTGAATATTTACAACATTTTCTGTTTTATTTCATATTTTCCAGTTTTCCTTTTGTATTGTTTGACATGTGAGTCAAAACCTCAACTTACCAATTCTGTATTGAGCGCACAATGCTTGGAATCATTTGCCCTGCTTTTATTTATTCAACTTAAACTTATGGTTAGTCAAAACTGGCCGATGACAGGCAATTATTTATGAACATTGTTGTGAACTTCAGAGTAAAGCTCATACCATAGATAGAATCATAGAAACATAGAGAGACACAATATAGCAACAGGCCTGTCAGCCCACCAAGTCAGCAATGAACATCAAACAACCATTTATACTAATCCTACATTAATACTTTTTTAAAATTCTCCCCCAGTTTCTACATAGAAGAGAAAATTTACAGCAGTCAATTAACCACCCAATCTGCATGTCTTCAGAATCAAAATCAGAATCAGATTTATTATCACTGAGTTATGATGTGAAATTTGTTGTTTTGCGGCAGAAGTACAGTGCAAAGACATAAAATTACTATAAATTACAAAATAAATAAATAGTGCAAGACAAGGAATAATGAGGTAGTGTTCATGGGGTTCATGAACCATTCAGAAATCTGATGGCGGAGGGGAAGAAGCTGTTCCTGGATCGTTGAGTGTGGGTCTTTAGGCTCCTGTACCTCCTCCCCAATGGTAGTAATGTGAAGAGGGCATGTCCCGGATGGTGATGGTCATTAATGATAGACGTCACCTTCTTGAGGCACCACCTCTCGAAGATGTCCTTGATGGTGGGGAGGGTTGTGCCCATGATGGAGCTGGCTGAGTCTACAACCCTCTGCAGCCTCTTGCGATCCTGTGCTCTAGAGCCTCCATACCAGGCGGTGATGCAACCAGTCAGGATGCTCTCCACCGTACATCTGTAGAAATTTGTAAGATGTGTATTTGGAATGTGGGACGAAACTGGAGCACTTAGTCTTGAGAATTTTCTAATTATTTACAACCATAGTAAATAGTTACTTTTCTATTGGTAAGGTTAGAATTGAACCTGGGTCAACAAATAATCTGCTGGGGAAAATCTGGTCCCTTGAACCTGGATCTTTGGCACTGTGAGGAGTTGGTTCTACTAGCTGTGCCATTATGCCACTCAGCTACTTTCTTGTCTTATAAATGTCAAAGAAACTGTAGATTAATGGTGAAGACATATTCCAATTGAGAAGCTGCACAGAATGTAATACAAATTTGTTGCTTTTCTGCGTACACTTTCTGATATTTACTGCACAAAATCCCTTGGTAATCCTGGGCAAAGAAATTTCTGCTTGAAGACTTCAAAGTGGTTGTCCTTTCGAACCTCCTGTGATGAATGATAAATGTGTGCATCATTTCTGTTACTCTTCATTATTCAGTGATAAAATGTGAATTGCAAATCATGGGGTTTCTAACATCAAATTGCAAATTTTTGTAAATTCAGTCAGTGAGAGCAAATAAGGAGAAGGAGATGGGAATTAAAATCAGAGCGCTTCAGATGATCTGAAAGATAGAGGAAAAAATAAGGCAGGGAAAAAAGAGCACATAGCAGATGCTAGATTATTGACACAAGCGAGAAAAAGACCAATTGCAAAAGTTCAAAGGGAAGTTTAAAAAAGAACTTGAGAAAAGATTGGCACTAAGATTGAAAGAGAATCCAAAAATATCCTGTAGGCAAGTGAACGGAAAAAGGGTTGCAAGAGGAGAGGTGAGGTTGATCCCAGACCATAAAAGATTACTCATGAAAATGGAATTGGGGACAGAATTAGCAGTCATGTGGATGAGTGTGGATTAAATGTGGCACATTGGCATAGTTAGTAGAAATGCTGTCTCACAGTTCCAGCCACCTGGGTTCAATCCTGACCTCCAGTGCTGTCTCTGTGGAGTGTAAACTTTCTTCCTGTGAACCCATGGATTTCTTCCAGGGGCTCTGGTTTGCTCCCACATCCTGAAGATGTATGGGGTGGGAAATTCACCGGCTGCTGTAACTTGTCCCCAGTGTGCAGGTAAGTGGTAAAATCTGAGGGGAAATTCACAGTGTATCTCTGGGGGGAAGTATCTGAGGACAATTTCACTGAATATCACTGTGACAGAGGGCATGCTTGAGGTATTTAATGAGAACTTTATTTAAATTCTCATCAAGGGAGAAGGTGATGCTGGAGTCTCAACAAAGAAAGCTGTAACCGAGATTCTGGATGGACTAAATATTGATAAAGAGGAAGTTATTCCAGATAAAGTCTTGACCCGAAACATTGACTGTCCATTTCCCTCCACGGATGCTGCCTGATACGATGAACTCACCTCTAGATCATCTAGGCAGTAAAGCCACCCACGTTAGACTGTTGTTTATTGACTACAGCTCTGCTTTCAATAGTATAATTCCCAGTAAACTTATCTCCAAACTCTGAGACCTGGGACTCACCTCCGTTTGCACCTGGATCCTTGACTTTCTGACTAACATACCCGTAACGCTTTACAGCACCATTGACTGGGTTCAAATCTGGCCGCTGTCTGTCAGGAGTTTGTACATTCTCCCCGTGTCTGTGTGGGTTTCCTCCGGTTTCCTCCCACATTCCAAAGACGTACGGGTTAGGAAGATGTGGGCATGCTATGTTGGTGCCGGAAGCGCGGTGACACTTGCGGGCTGCCCCAGAACACTACGTAAAAAGATGTATTTCACTGTGTGTTTCAATGTACATGTGACTAATAAAGATCTTACCTATCTTATCAATCAGTGAGGATAGGCAGCAACACCTCTGGCACAATTATTCTCAACACTGGTGCCCCACAAGGCTGCATCCTTAGCCACCTACTCTACTTCCTGTACACTCATGATTGTATGGCCAGATTCTGCTCTAACTCCATCTACAAGTTTTCAGATGATATCACTGTAATGCGTTGTTTCTCAAATAACGATGACTCGGGGTACAGGAAGGAGATAGAGAGCTTAGTGACGTGGTGTCATGACAACAACCTTCCCCTCGATATCAGCAAAACAAAAGAGCTGGTCATTGACTTCAGGAAAGGGGACGGTGTACATGCACCTATCTACATCAATGGTGCTGAGGTCGAGAGGGTTGAGAGCTTCAAGTTCCTGGGAGTGAACATCACCAAAAGCCTTTCCTGGTCCAACTACGTAGACACCATGGCCAAGAAAGCTCACCAGCACCTCTACTTCCTCAGGAGACTAAAGAAATTTGGCATGTCCCTTTTGACCCTCAGAAATTTTTACCAATGCACCATAGAAAGCATCCTATCTGGATGCATCGCGGCTTGGTACGACAACTGCTCTGCCCATGACCTCAAGAAACTGCCGAGAGTTGTGGACACAGCCCAGCACATCACGGAAACTAGTCTCTCCTCCATGGACTCTGTCTATGTTTCTCGCTACCTCAGTAAAGTAGCCAACATAGTCAAAGACCCCGCACATACCAGACATTCTGTCTTCTCCCCCCTCACACCTGGCAGAAGATACAAAAGCCTAGCTCCAGGACAGCTTCTATCCCACTGTTATAAGACTATTAAATGGACCCCTAGCACGATAAGATGGACACTTGACCTCACAATCTACCTTGTTATGACCTTGCACTTTGTTGTCTGCCTGCACTGCACTTTCTCTGTAACTGTTACACCTTATTCTGCATTCTGTTATTATTTTACCTTGTACAACATCAATGCACTGTGTAATGAACTGATCTGTATGAATGGTATGCAAGACAAGTTTTTCACTGTACCTTGGTTCATGTGACAATAATAAACTAATTTACAAATTTACCAATTTCATCTAGCAGCTCGTTTTTGTTCCAGTTTCCAGTATTTGCAGTCTCTTGTGTCTCCAAGGGATTTATCCACTTAAACTGGATAAATCACCAGCTGCAGAGGAAATGCCTAGTAGGTTACTGAGGAAGAAAGGGAGGGAAATTGCAGGGACATTGACCTAAATATTGATAGATTCAGGGATGGTGCCCGAGCATTAGAAATTTGCAAATAATACACCCTGTTCAAAGACAAATGATGGACATAGTAACTACAGACCAGAGAGTTTAACCTTGGTGGTAGTGGCAGATCAGGAAGCAATAATTAGGGACAGAATTAGCAGTGACGTGGACAAGTGTGGATTAATTAGAGAAAACCAGCATGGGTTTGTTAAAGGTAAAATATGACTTGACTGGCTTACTTGCTAAAAAGCAGAGAAGGTTGATGAGGGAAATGGAGGAAGATGAGGGACTGAATAGGCTGAGACTGTTTTCCGTGGAGCGAAGGAGGCTGAGGGGTGACTTCATCGAGGTCATGAAATCATGAGGGGCATAGATAAGATGGATTGTCACAGGATAGAGGGCATAGATTTAAGATGAGGGTTTACATACGATAAGTGTTTGTCTGGAATGAAAGGGCTTACATACGATGAGCGTTTGTCTGGAATGAAAGGGTTTACATATGGTGACCGTTTGTCGGCTCTTGGACTGTACTCACTGGAGTACAGAAGAATGGGAGAGGACCTCATAGAAAC
This sequence comes from Pristis pectinata, assembly GCF_009764475.1. Lineage (NCBI taxonomy): Eukaryota > Metazoa > Chordata > Chondrichthyes > Rhinopristiformes > Pristidae > Pristis > Pristis pectinata. Next base: position 80,855,119 of record NC_067415.1, read on the forward strand.
ATTTCGAATGTTGAAAGGACTGGACAGAGTAGATGTGGCTAAGCTGTTTCACTTGGTGGGTGAGTCCAGGACTAGAGGGCACAGTCTTAGAATTAGAGGTTGCCCGTTTAGAACAGAAATGAGGAGACATTTCTTTAGCCAGAGGGTCGTGGAATTATGGAATTCGTTGCCACATACAGCTGTGGAGGCCCGATCATTGGGAGTATTTAAGGAGAAGATTGATAGGTATCTAATTAGTCAAGGTATCAAGGGATATGGGGAAAAGGTCAGAAATTGGGGCTAGATAGGAATAGTTTAGTTTAGCTCATGGAGCAGACTTGATGGGCCGAATGGCCTATTTCTGCTCCTTTGTCTTGTGATCTTGCGAGAGGGGAAAAATTTAAAGGGGACTCAAAGGACAAGTTTTTCACACAAAGGGCGTAGGTAGATGGAACGAGCTGCCAGAGGAAGTAATAGAGGCAGATGCAATTACAATGCTTAAAAGACAGATACATGGATAGGAAGAGTTTAGAGGGACATGGGCCCAACACAGGCAAATGGAAATATCTCAGGAAGGCACCTTGGGGTGAAGGGCTCTATAACTTTATGACTCAGTTGATTAGGTATATAGGGATTCCCAAAGGCAATTGATAAGGTGCCACACGATATCTTTTCATCAAGATTAAAGACCATTGAATAAAAGGGGCTCAAGCAACATGGACAAATAATTAGCAAGGTGCAGGACATGGAGAGCAGGAGTGAGAGATTGTTTTTTAGGGAAGTGTGCATGGATTTTGATGGATTTCTTACTAGGACCACTGCTTTTCTCAATATACATTCCTGACTTGGTCTTGTATGGTCTGAATACAAGTTTCAACTTTACTGATAATGCAAATCTTGGAGGCATAGTGAACTTTAAGGAGGATTGCAATGGTCTTCAGGAAGATACAGACAGGCATGTGGAATGCATGACATTTAACACCGAGAAACGTGAAGTGCTACATTTTGGGAGGAAGAATAAGAAGGGACAATATTAGTTGTAGGACTCAGTTCTAAAAATGGTACAGGAAAAGGGAGATCTGGGGGTAAATGTGGGCAGTTCATTGAAAATTACAGGAACTGTCCCGATGAAGGGTCTCGACCCGAAATGTCAACTGTCCATTGCCCTCCATAGATGCTGCCTGACCCACTGAGTTCCTCGAGCTTCTTGTGTGTTGTTCCAGATTTCCAGTATCTGCAGTTTTCTGAGTCTCCGAGACATGTTGAGAACATTGTTAAAAGACCATCTGGAATCCTGGGTTTTATCAGCTTTATAAACAGAGGAAGAGAGCACAAGAGCAAGGAGGTCATGATGAATTAACTTGCACCTCCCCTAATATCATCTACTACATTCAGTGTTCCAAGTGTAGCCTCCTCTACATTGACAAGACTAATAGCACACTAGGTGACTGTTTCATAGAACACCGATGCTCCGTCCGTAATCGTGATCTGCATCTCCTCGTTGTCAATCACTTTAACTCCCCTCCCTTCCCATCACTGATATGTCAGTCCTCGGCCTCCTCCACTGCCAGGAGAGGGTTCCAAATGCAAACTGGAGGAACAGCACCTCATTTTCCATCTTGGGATCTTACAGTCTAATGGCATGAACATTGAATTCTCCCACCTTAAGTAAACCAAACCTCCCTCCCCCCCCCCACCACGCCTCTTCTTTTCTTCCCTTTCCTAGCCTATCTCTCTTTTTTCTCCTTGCCTATTTCTTTTCCTTCTCCTCCCCTCCCTCATGGGGCGCCCTGCCTCCATACCTTTGACACATCCCCTGCTGGATCTGCTCTCCCCTCCTCCCCCGCACCTGCCCATCACTATCTCTTACCTGCATCTACCTATCACCACCTTGTGCCCACCCCGCCTCCTCTCTTTTGTCCACCTATCACTGTTCTGTTTCTCCCACCTATATACTTGGCTTCCCCTTTTCCTATCTTCAGTCCTGAAGAAGGGTCCTGACCCAAAAAATTGACCCTCTGCTTTCCTCCACGGATGCTGCCTGGCCTGCTGAGTTCCTCCAGCATCTTGTTGTTTTTTCATCTAGATTCCAGCATCTGCAATCCTTTACTTCTCTAACCTTCATACAGCACTTGGAGTATTCTGTCTTCTTCTGGGTGGCATACTTTAGAAAAGATGTGAAGGTTTCAGAGAGGGTGTGGTAGAGATTTGCCGAAATCATCCCAGGGATGTGAGACTTTAGATGTGTGAATAGTCTTGGGTTGTTCTGCTTGGAAGGGTAAGGTTGTGAGGAGATCTGACACAAGCATTTCAAATCATTTAGGAAAGGGACAGAGTACATTGAGAGAATTTGTCCCAACCAGTTGAGAAATCAAAATCAAGGGGACAGAAAATGAAGATGACTGGCAAAAAAAAAGCCAATGTGACATGAGGAAAGATTTTTTTTTGCACCATGAGTGATTGGGGTCTGAGATGCTTTGTCAGGAATGAGTGCTGCAGATTCAATTGTAACATTCAAACAGGAGTTCAATAAGTATCTGAGAAAAAGAATTAGCTAGCTAAGGACACGGGTGGGGTGAGTGAGACTTGCAGCCAGTACAGTCTCATGGGCCAAGTGGCCTCCTTCTGTGCAGCAAGCAAGCTGATGTTTAAGTGTGGGTTTAATGATCTGCAGTCAAACTGGACAATTCCTCATTTTAAATATTCCAAACTGAGGGTGACACATTTCCATGCGTAATGACCTGTCGGTTTTATTTTTAACATCAGGTTGACAATTTGAACTTTCAAGTGTGATAGTTGAGACATTAGCCTGTCGTTCTATTTCAGATGTCTGTTGACCTCCATAATATTCTCTTTTAAGTTGTGCTTGTGATGTCCAAATAAGGAATCAAGTTCATGCCATTGCCATTCTATTAATGGATATAAGATAAGATAAGACAAGATAAGATTTCTTTATTAGTCACATGTACCTCGAAACACACAGTGAAATGCATCTTTTGTGTAGAGTGTTCTGGGGGCAGCCCGCAAGTGTCACCGCGCTTCCGGCACCAACATAGCAAGTCCATAACTTCCTAACCCGTACGTCTTTGGAATGTGGGAGGAAACCGGAGCACCTGGAGGAAACCCATGCAGACACGGGGAGAACGTACAAACTCCTTACAGACAGTGGCCGTAATTGAACCCGGGTTGCTGGTGCTGTAATAGCGTTATGCTAACCGCTGCACTACAGTGCCTGCCTTAAAAGCACCTATAAAAGCACGCACTCATTGTTTCATTACAATTCTCCTCCCCCATCTCTCTTCCTGACAGGGGAAGAAGAGAATCAGACTGAACCACCTGAGTTGTTGTGTTAGATTTAGCTATACTGATGGGGAGGGAACAGACAGAATATATGACCTATTACTGAAGAGGCAATTGATGCAATTGGAACAAATGTGTTTCAGCATATTGGGTTCATGATTGCAGTATGTAGCAATTGGCCTGGGTTCCAGTTCACAAATGCTCAAACATTTGAGAATCATCTACAGATTTATTGTGTAGTGACATCCAAAGGTTGTTTCTCTCTTCCTTTATCTATAGTGTATCCAAACCAGGAAGAAATACTGAAAATAGGAGCAGGAGTGGGCCATTCCACTGCTCATTATGATGATGGGTGATCATCCAGTTCAGTACTAGTTGCTGCCTTCTCCTCATACCCCTTGATCCTTTTGGCTGTGTTCCATCTCCAGTACCAGTCAATAATACTACACAGAGTCACAGAGCAATACAGTACAGATATGGGCCCTTCGGCACAACCAGTCCATGCCGACCCCGGTGCCCACCCAGCTAGTCGCAATTTCCTGCATTCGGCCCAAATTCCTCTAAGCCCCACCCCTCCAAGTACCTATCCAAGTACTTGTTAAGTGATACTATTGTACCTGCCTCAACCACTTTCTCTGGCAGCTCGTTCCATACACTCACCACCCTCTGTGTGAAAAAGTTGCCCCTCAGGTCCCTTTTAAATCTTTCCCCTCTCACCCTAAATTTACGCCCCCTAGTTTTGGACTCCCCTACCCTGAGGGAAAGAGTGCTACCATCCACCTTATCTATGCCCCTCATGAATTTATAAGCCTCTGTAAGGTCACCCCCTCATTCTCCTACGCTCCAAGGAATAAAGACCTAGCCTGGCCAACCTCTCCATATACCTCAGGCCCTCTAGTCCTGACAACATCCTCATACATCCTTTCTGCACTCTTTCCAGTTTAACCACGTCTTTCCTATAGCAGGGTGACCAAAACTGTACCCATTCCTCCAAGTGTGGCCTCACCAACAACTAGTACAACTGTAACATAATGTCCCAACTCCTATACTCATATGGTATCACAAAAAGGATACAATAGTGTAACAGCTGTTACTGCATTGGTAGCCAGTGTTCAGGATCTGAAGGCATGAGTTCAATTCCCACTGGGGAACTTAAGTTTAATGAATATTGAATACTGAATTTAAAAATAAAGGAGCTAATCTCTGTAAAGGTAGACACAAACCCATTGGATTTTTGTAAGAACCCATCTAGCCTCAGTACTGTTAGCCACAAAACCACAGGACTTTTGTAAACAGCTGGTTCACTGAGGTCCTTCAGGGAAGGGAAAGGGGTCACCCTTACCCAGGTGTGACCTAGAGTGTGTCACCAGACCCACCATGTAGGGTCTTAACTCCTTCTTGTTTCAAGGGGCAATTAGGGATGGACATAAGTGACACCATTGCCAGATACGTCCTGTGAATGAATAAAAAGCGAACAAATGGATTTCAATTGTCACCTACATTAATGTTGTGGTTCATTTTGTGAGATTACTTTTCAATTTCCCTGCCAAAACATTTATAATTGCATCAGTAGTAGTATTGGTAAAGAAATCATGTCTCAGTGACAGAAGACAGTAGACTGATATAATATTATTGCTCAAAATTCTCAAAATGATGCTGTGAAGAATACTTGATGTTTTATTTTGTAAGTTCATTTACAGACATCACTGGTTTGGGCAACATCTCTGACTGTCCTTCAGAATAGACCAGGTCCCACACAGAGTCGAAGAGAGAGAGAGAGAGAGACACTGACTGCTGTCTATATATCGATGGATGAAGAACAATAGCTGTGTGTGTCACTACAATCCATGTATGGATTTTTGGAGCAATCTAGTGGAGTCCACTTTGTCGTTGTCCTGCATTGGAAAACAAGTATTTCTGTGGGCGTCCCACGTATCAAATGCGTTCGGGTGGCAGATACTTCGGAACAAGCAGTGGAGATCATCGGAGATTGAGGTGTCCGTATGGGTTCCATCGTGGAACATGTGGATTTTCGTAATTCCTCTGTACATGAACCACAGCAGTTTGTTGATTTCCAGGACGTTTAAACCCAGCTACAATGAGCAATGTCCAAATCGGGATGGTGGGTGACTTGCGTGACATTAACTGGCCACAAAGAAGCAATGCAATATATTTCCAAGTCTGGATGGTGTGTGACGAGGAGGGGTACATGAAGGTGATGGTCTACCCATGCTTTGTTCTTACAGGTGGGCAGTCTGTCAGAAGGAATTAAAATTAACAACAAAATCTTGACTTGAAATGATTTGTTTGACTGAATAAACAAACCAATTTCAATTGTCATTCATATTAATTTTGTGGCTCAGTTTTGAGATTACTTTTTAACTTCCCTGTCAAAACATATTAAATTGTATTAGTTGTAATATTAGTAAAGAAATCACATCTCAATGTACATTCCCTGAATAATAGAACACAAGAGTCTTATATAATCTTGTGGTTCTACATTCTCAGTTTAAAATCAAAGTCGAGTTTATTGTCATATGCACAAGTACATGTGTGCACAGGTGCAATGAAAAACTTACTTGCAGCAGCATCACAGGCACATAGCATTAGAGACACAACATTCACAACAAGAGCATAAATTATTCATAAATTACACAAGAAAGAACACAATCAGGACAAAAAATAAACAAATTCCATTGTAGTGCAAAGTGGTCAAAGTGGTCACAGCGTTGTCATACTGAGATAGTGATTAGAGTTGTTCGGGTTGGTTCAAGAACTGAATGGTTGAATGATTGTTCTTGAACCTGGTGGTGTGGGACTTCAGGCTTCTGTGCCTCCTGCCCAATGGGAGCTGGAAGAAAATAACGTAGCCTAGATGGTGGGATAGTGGGGAGGGAGGTGCCCGTGATGTATTGGGCTGTTCCCACTACTCTCTGCAGCTTTTTTTCATCCAATGAAGTTATTCAAAGCTATCGCCCATCTTGGTATATTCTTATTGCCTCCTAGATTTGTATAGGCTACTCACAGTCAATGTGTTAATGTGCTTACAATTTTTGCACCTGTGCATTACTTTAATCAGCCATGACTTTTAGAACTAGGGCCGTACTTCCATATCTAAGAAGAACTGTAAATGAATGAACTGCACTGGTTCCCACAACGTGACGCAATTGCCATCAAAATAATTAGCTGCTGCTCCTGTAATGAACACTTTGGCTGCAGTTTAGATTGAAGGGTCTCAGAAGAGTTTGCATCTGTTGTTTCAAATGTTCCAGACAATCACACGAGAACCTGCCAAAAGAACACTGTTACTTATTCCGTCGGATTTCTAGATGTGCCATGCATATTTTTGTGCCTGTTTTTATAATTCACATGACTGAATTGCTGCTGATTTCCGCTGATAGATGCCACTGCAAATGAAGGAGCTGAAATAAGATGATATAAGAGAGCAGTGTAAACACTCATTAATTTATTAAACTGTAGCCTCCTTCTGCTGTCTGATACCTTAAAGATCTCTGCAACATCCAGATCAATAATGCACAAGAGGTCAGTTTTTCACCACTCCACCCTTGGCAACCATGCCTCCAACTTCCTGGGTCCTAACCTCTGAAATTCTGTCTCCCTCTGTCTCCTCCAAGTTGTTCCTAAAAATTCAACTCTTTACGGAAGCTTCTTGGTTATATGTTCCAATCTCTCTTAATATTTGGCTTGGTGTTAAATATTGTTTGTTAATACTGCATTGACATCCATAACATTATTTTTTTTACTGTGTTAAAAGCACAGCATGCAAGCAAATTGTTGTGTATGGAGAATTCAGCATTGCTCATTTTCAAAGTTAGTTTTGAGAATGGACACGATTTTGTTGTTTTATTGCATAATTAGATATAATTGGCTTTTTATCATCTTCTAGAAAGGCTGAAAAAGCAGAAGTTAATGCCAAAGGATTTCCAACATTTGCTACGTGTTTACACAGAATGCAGGCTGGAAGCATGAAATAGTCACCAATAAATCCATTAGGGAATTTAGGAGAAATACCAAACCAAAGATGGATGAAAAATGTGGAAATTGCTGCCGTGTCAGTAAGTGAGATGAAGATAAGACATCAGGGAGAAATCAGTCGGAAGTTAGGCTGATAGAACTTAATGAGGAGAATGGGAGAAGATCTGTGCAGAGCAGAGGCACCATCATAGACTAGTTGGGTTCTGTTCTGTTTGTGTATGTGGTGCCGGAAGCGTGGCGACACTTGCGGGCTGCCCCCAGAACACTCTACGCAAAAAGATGTATTTCACTGTGTTTCAAAGTACATGTGACTAATATAGATATCTTATCTTATTTCATTCCTGACTTGTATTATTTTCCCCAAATAGTTAACACACTTAAAGCATCGGTCTTCAGTTTGGTTACTATTTAGCTGTGAACTGCTTTGCCTTGTCCGAAGGTCATTAAATAGGTGATATGATTGAAAGTTGTTTTCCTTTTACCTTTCTTTGGCTATCTCATGGATTAGGAATATTGATTACACGACCATAGCAATCAATGAACCAGAAGCAATCAACTGCGGTTGGAAAAGAAAAAGCAAAGAAATTCCATCACCATGAAGTCAACCTTGAAGTTTTTTGCTAATATGGAGTACTCTTCTTAAACCTTTGCTTCATCCTACCTTTCTTCCTTCCTATAAGATATTCCATGAGTGCAAATAGAATTCAATTGACAGGGATTTTTTTGGAGTCTTTTCTACATTGTTGCTAGGATATAATGGAAGCAATAGGAATCTCATGAGTGAGATAGATCAGCTGCTTGAGTGGCGTCACAACAACACCCTCACACTCAACGTCAGCAAGACCAAGGAATTGATTGTGGACTTCAGGAAGGGGAAGTCGGGAGAACACACACCAGTCCTCATTGAGGGGTCAGCGGTGGAAAGGGTGAGCAGCTTTAAGTTCCTGGGTGTTAACATCACCGGAGATCTGTCCTGGGCCCAACACACTGATGCAATCATGAAGAAGGCACACCAGCAGCTGTACTTCGTTAGGAGTTTGTGGAGATTTGGTATGTCATCAAAGACTCTTGCAAATTTCAAAAGATGTACAGTGGAGAGAATTCTGACTGGTTGGATCACCGCCTGGTAAGGACACTCCAATATGCAAGATTGAAAGAGGCTGCAGAAGGTTGTAGACTCAGCCAGGTCCATCACGGACACAACCCTCCTCACCATCAAGGACATCTTCATGAGGTGGTGCCTCAAAAAGACAGCATCTGTCACTGAGGGACCTCACCATCCAGGACTTGCCCTCTTCTCGTTACTACCATTGGGGAAGAGGTTCAGGAGCCTGAAGACCCACATTCAACAATTCAGGAACAGCTTCTTCCCCTCTGCCATCAGATTTCTAAATGGTCTATGAACCCATGAATTCATGGGCACAATCTGACTGTTCCTTTTTTCTACTGCTTATTTATTTTGCAATTTATAGTAATTTTATATCTTTGCACTGTACTGCTGTCACAAAACAACAGATTTCACGTCATATAAGACAGTGATAATAAACCTGATTCCGATTCAGATTCAGATTCTGGAACAATAACTTAAATTTATGTAGTACTTCAGAGAGTAGTAGACACAGCCCGGTCCATCACGGGTACTGCCCACCCCACCACTGACAACATCTAGAGGAGGCGCTGCATCAAGAAGGAGGCATCTATCATTAAGGAGCCCCGCCATCTGGGTCGTGCCCATTTCTCGCTGCTACCATCAGTCAGGAGACACAAAAGCCTGAAGTCCCACACTACCAGGTTCAGGAACAGCTACTTTCCTACAACCATCAGGCCCTTGACCTGCACAACCCTAATCCTATCTCAACAATGGAACACTACAGACCACCTCTTGAACTTCCATGGACTTTTTGTTTTGCACTAAGGTTTTGTTTTTGAACAGTCTTTTTTTACCTCTCTCTTCACTGTCTTTATAATGTAAGTGTAATTTATATTCTGTACGTTGTCTGTACCTACATGCCTGTGATGCTGCTGCAAGCAAGTTTTTCATTGTACCTGTACCTCACTGTACTTGTGTAAATGACAATAAACTTGATTTGATTTGAAGACACATCACAAAAGTGTCCTCAAGCCAAATTTAACACCAAGCAACTTTTGAAGACATTTGAACAGGCAACTAACAACTTGATCAAGAAAGTAGGTTTTATGGAACACCTTACAGGAAGAAACCTAAGTAGAGTGGTGGAAGTGTGTAGGAAGGGAATACTAGCACTTAGAGTTTTAGCAGCCGAAGGCATGATCTCCATTGGTTAAACTAGAATAATTGAGGAGATGCAAGAGGCTAGAAATACATGGAGATCTCAGAAGGGTGTAGGGCTGTAGAAGGTTACAGATTAAGGATGGGCAAAATCATGAGATGAGTTTGAAAACAAGGATGTTAAAACTGAGCTGTTGCTGGATTGGGATCCACTCTAAGTATGGAAGCACAGGGCCATGGAGATTGGGATTGTTGGGAGATATGGAATGATCAGCAGCATTTCGAATGAGGTCATGTCTACAGCTTGGCAAGGTTGGAGGCCAGCTAAGAGATCTAGTTTCCTAAATGGATGCAGGGCAATTATAAAAACTCCCTGTCTAGCTCTGGAGCCCAAACGGTTAGAACATGATGGAACGGTCTGCCATAGATACTTTGCAACCTGATCCTTTTGCTGTATATTTTGCATTTCAATGAGGAAATAGGGTTATTCATTAGCAACAACAAAAGGACATTGCCCATCAGTCAGACAGTGAAGTGGCATCACGTCAGTCTTGGATTCTAGTGGCCCATTGAACTGATTCTTTCCAAGATGATCTCTTGCCAGTTCTGAGGGTGGCAGAGTGATACAGGCGGTAATGCTCCTGTCTCACAGCTCCAGCGACCTGGGTTCAATCCTGACTTCTGTTGTCTATGTGGAGTTTCTGTGTCACCACTGTGAGCACATAGATTTTTCTTGGGTGCTTGAGTTTCCTCCCACATCCCAAAGATGTTCTGTTTGGTAGATCAATAGTCAACTGTAAACTGCCTCCAGTGTAGATGGATGGCTGTAGAAGCAGGAGATGATGGGTGTGGAGAAAGAAAAGGTTACAGGGAACCAACAAGGCAATTGGGATTGATGGGATTACTCTGTGATGGTCTCAGTGGTCTCAGCATGGTCTCAGTGGGCTGAATGGCCTCTTTTTAGGCCATTAGAAAATGACATGAAATGATATAAAAAAAATTCATCCCAAAGATGCTGCAGAAACAGAGAGGTGGTTTCTTTGGATGCTTTCATCCATCTTGTCAACATTAAGTCATAGAACAATACAGCACGGATACAGGCCCTTCTGCCCAACAAGTCCATGCTGACCATGTTGTCCTCCTAGCTAGCCCCAATTTCCTGCATCCGGCTCATATCCCTCCAGGCCTCTCCCCTCCTTGTACCTATCCGAGTGCTTCTCAAATGATACTATTGTACCTGCTTCAACCACTTCCTCTTGCAGCTCATTCTGTGTCTATTGTTTCCTTCCATTATATCCAGCATGTTTGTCCTCCTTTTCCCATTTGTTGCCCACAATCACCCCTCTGCTTGAACACTATGACTTCAAGGAGGCAAGGTGGGCTTTATTTCCTGGGACTGATTGGATGGTTCTCCTTGGTGTCGGTGAGATTTTGAGCATTCTTCTCCAGCAACATCTCAATGAGTGAATCCTCTTGCAAGCATTCAGCTTTCACATCTGTTCAATACCACAGGAGAAAACAATGCTCCTATTATTCATATTTTAGTTATCGCATCGTTCATTATCTTCATCAAACCAGTTGCAAGAGCTGCTTCTCCCATTCGTTAAATTAGTATCTCCGGGCCTTTCAAATTGATGCAGCTCTGTGTTTGTATGTGTGGTTTATAGGAAAAGCAATGCAAAAGAAGCAGCAAAATTGAACACAAGATTCTTCTAATGTGGAATAACTTATCCACTGTGTTAATTTCATACATTGACAATTCAACCGTGACTATTACTGGAAAATTAATTCATCTGTTGATATGTGGTAAACAGATCTCAAGGTTTTGTTAGAGAATTCATATTCAAATCTCCTGTGACATTGCTTCATACTTGTTCACGCACCTGCGTTTGAATAATTTCCATCAGTGAAATCCTCCACGGACTATTTTGTCCCAGTCTGGACTAGAGCCTATCGTAACTGCATTCAGTGAGAGGAAGGGAGGTTAAGGACAAGGCAATTAGATTACTAGTGTGATACTTCAAGGGTTTGTCACAAAGAATGGGGAATATATATTTAACTTCATTGTCCAACAGACCGTATCAACTCTGAAACAGTTCATTTAGTAGAATTTGATCCAAGTAATCAGCAAAATAGTACCGTATAATTTCTTTCAAATGACAGCAAACCATTTGTCCCTTAGTAGGAATTCACGTACAGGAGTTCATACCCAGCGAGACTCTATTCATGATGAAAAATTAAATTGGCATGAATTTCCGTGGGGGGTTCTTGTGTTTGTCTGGTGTGACTTTGGCTGAGGAGCTTTGGAAGTCCTAGAAAGATAGTGTGAATATAGCTCCAGGACATGTTAGCTATTGAACTGCAAGGAATACAATCAGTTTCCAAAGTTAGATTCAGAAACTAAAGGTTCAGATAATGTAGCATATTTCGTATGCACTGTATAACCTTTGGAACTCTTGGTGAGTCTCTATGGACCGTGTAACCAGCTACTGCTGGTGAATTATTGCTGTACTAATTGAGATTGCAAGATAAAAGTGTGTTGTTATATACATTTTGATAGCAGGCTACAATCATCAGGCCTGGTCTGAGAACTCCATCTGTGGGTTTATTGTGTCTGAGGGCGATAATAATGTTTTCTCCTTCTATGAATGTCGTAATTCACAGTGAAAGGCTTTCCACCAACACTCCGTTATTTGAACTCATTCATTAGCCTGCTGCTGTTATCCAAACCCACAACAAGTTCCATTCACTGACCAGCCCTCTGCTTGCAACTGCACACATTATGAGCCGAGCAACACTCCTGTTTTAAAGTTGCCTTTGAAGACCCAAAATGGGAATGATTTAAAACTATTAAGTTTTAATTCTGGTGATCGTGAATTGTTTCTAAATGCATTTAAAATTTTGAATTTTCACTTTCAATATTTTCTCTTTTTTTCTTAGTATAGTATTTCTTTTCAAGTTCAAGTTCAAGTTACTTTACTGGTATTCACCCATATGCTATAAAAACACATGGCGGAACAAAATGTTGTTTCCCTCAGACTCACACAACAGAGGACATACATAAAACAGAGGACATACAATAAAGGCAGACAAAAAAAATTGTGCAACTACAAATAGTGCAAAAAACGGTACATACAGAATACAAATTTAGTGCAGAGTTAGGACAAAACCGAGTTGGACGAAGAAAATACAGAACTCAGTGTCTTGTACTAATTGTATAAACATGCTCAGCAGCAGCCAAAGTTCTTATACATTGTGCAAACCAGGGCTTTTGATGCGGCATTTGTCTGAAACTGTCTCCAGGGTATTCAGGAGCCTGACAGCCTGGGGGAGAAAACTGTTGTACAGTCTATTATTTCTGGCCCGGATGCTCCGGTACCACTAACTTTCCCTATTTCTTTCTGTGTTTCTCAGTGTCTTTTGGTTCAATGGGTCATTCTCTTTGAGCGCAAATGTAGAGTTTCAGAGTCATACAGCATGGAAGCAGGCCACTCGACCCACTAATCCAGGCCAACCAGTGGGCACCCATCTGTATTAATCCCAACTTCCAGCACTTGTCCCATAGCTTTCTATGTCAAGGCAATTCAAGTGCTTATCTGGATATCTCTTAAAAGCTGTCAGTGACTCTGTTTCTAGCGGTCCCTCAAGCAGTGTATTCCAGGTACTCACCGCTCTCTGGGTGAAAAAGTTCCCCTGCAGTGGGAATCTTTTACCCCCTTACCCTAGATCTATGTCCTCTCATGTTAGTCACCTCTAATAAAGGGAAAGGTTTCCCTCCATCTACTCTATCTATAACCCTCAAAATGGTTTGTCTCTCAGTCGTGTCTACTTTTAACTTCCACCCCACCAGGGAAAACAGAACTAGCCTTTACCTTCTCTCTTCATATCCCACAGCTCCATCCCAGGCAACATCCTTATGGATCTCCTCTCCACCCTATCCAGTGCTATCACATATTTCTAATAGTGTGGTGACTAGAATTACTTGCAGTACTCCAACTGAGATCTGACCAACTTTTTTATAGTTGGAGTGATTCCTACTTGCTCTTGTAGTCATTGCCCAAACTAATGAAGGCCAGTATCCCATATGCCATCTTAACCATGTTATCTACCTGTGTTGCCACCTTCAAGGATACTTGGACCTGCACACCAAGTTCCCTCTGTTCCTCCATATCTTGAGGACCTCACCATTCATGGTGTATGTCTTAGCCTTATTAGTATTCCCAAAATACATCACCTCATATTTTTCTCACAATTAAACTTCATCCACCATTTCTCAGCCCATTTCACCAACATAGCAACATTCCTTTGCAGCCTTAGACTACCCTTCACTCTGTCAACAACAACACAAATCTTCATGTCATCTGAGAACCTCCTGATCATGCACCTACAACCACATCCAAATCATTTTTGTATATTACAAAGAGCAAGAGTCCCAACACTGATCCCTATGGAACAGCACTAGTCGCAGGCATCCAATTACAAAACCAGTCCTTCAACCTCTGCCTGCGATTGATAAGTCAATTCTGGATCTAATTTACCAACTTGTTCTAGGTTGAAAAGGCCCTAACCTTTTGGAACAGCCTCCCATGTATGTTTAATTTATGCTTCTCTTGTGGAAGTTGCTTACATCCTAACAATTCTAAAAATGACTTTCTAACAAACAGACAGCAATTAGTGAGGATAGGCAGCAATACCTCTGGCATGATTATTCTCAACACTGGTGCCCCACAAGGCTGCCTCCTCAGCCCTCTACTCTACTCCCTATACACTCATGACTGTGTGGCCAGATCCTGCTCTAACTCCATCTGCAAGTTTGCAGATGATACCACCATTGTAGGCTGTATCTCAAACAGCGATGAGTCGGAGTACAGGAAGGAGATAGAGAGCTTAGTGGAATGGTGTCATGACAACAACCTTTCCCTCAATGTCAACAAAACAAAAGAGCTGGTCATTGACTTCAGGAAAAAGGGCGGTGTACATGCACCTGTCTACATCAATGGTGCTGAGGTCGAGAGGGTTGAGAGCTTCAAGTTCCTGGGAGTGAACATCACCAACAGCCTATCCTGGTCAAATCACGTAGATACCACAGCCAAGAAAGCTCACCAGTGCCTCTAATTCCTCAGGAAGCTAAAGAAATTTGGTTTGTCCCCGTTGACTCTCACCAACTTTTACCGATGCACCATAGAAAGCATCCTATCTGGATATATCATGGCTTGGTACGGCAACTGCTCTGCCCAGGACCGCAAGAAACTGCAGAGAGTTGTGGACACAGCTCAGCGCATCACTGACACCAGCCTCCCCTCCTTGGACGCTGTCTTTACCTCTTGTTGTCTTGGTGCAGCAGCCAGCATAATCAAAGACCCCATCCACCCGGGACATTCTCTCTTCCCTCCTCTTCCATCAGGTAGAAGATACAGGTGCCTGAGAGCACGTACCACCAGACTTAAGGACAGCTTCTACCCCACTGTGATAAGACTATTGAATGGTTCCCTTATACGATGCGATGGACTATGACCTCACGATCTACCTTGTTGTGTCCTTGCACCTTATTGCACTGCACTTTCTCTGTAGCTGTGACAATTTACTCTGTACTGTTACTATTTTTACCTGTACTACATCAATGCACTTTGTACTAACTCAATGTAACTGCACTGTGTAATGAATTGACCTGTACGATCGGTTTGTAAGACAAGCTTTTCACAGTACCTCAGTACAAGTGACAATAATAAACCAATACCAATACCAATACATGATGCTATGTGCCTGTGATGCTGCTGCAAGTAAGTTTTTCATTGCCCCTGTGCACACATGTACTTGTGCATATGACAATAAACTCAACTTTTTTGAGGGACTTTGTTGAAGGCCTTATTGAAGCTCATATGAACCACGTCTACTGCACTGGTAATTGGTTTATTATTGTTACATGTACTGAGATACAGAGAAAATCTTTGTTCTGCATGCCATCCCTACTGATCATTTCAGGACATGTACATTGTAGTACAAAAGGAAAAGTAATTGCAGAATGCAGAATATAGTGTTGCTGTTACAGTTACAGAGAAAGTGCAGTGCAGGCTGACAATAAGGTGCGAGGGCCATTACGAGGTAGATTGTGAAGTCAAGAGTCCATGTTTATCGTACAGCTCTCATCAATGCACTTTGTTACCTCTTCAAAAGAGTCATGAGGCCGTGCTGCACTGTTAGAAGTGGTGACTTGGCTGGAATTTTGAACCAAAGCTCCATCTGCCCTCTTCAAATGGATATGAAAGATCTCACAGCCACAAATTCTCAAACACACTAATTGTCAGGGTTGTTGAAACAGAGTCAACAAAAATGAAATTAAATTTGGAAGGATAAGGTACAGTCAGAGAGCACTGCAAACAGCATAAGTTAGCATTTACCTAAGCCAGAGTGACTTCAGTGTCAAACTTCTTTTTACATTTGGCAAGCAGTTAAATTCAAATACCTTACATTGTTGCAGTGGTTTCCATTTGGAGTGTCAACCCTCTGAAACTTAAACTGAATAACTAAATCAAACAATGATGAAGAAGTTTTATGTGAACTTTTTTTATGAAAAATATTAAGAATTTTTTGTCATTATTACTGAACCATGGAAACAACAATTGCGAGAGATATACAAGTCTTCTTTCAAAGATGAAAAGTTTTGTCACAATTATTGATTGAAATAACCCATTAGAAATTGTTTTTTAAGTGTTTTTGATAAAGGTGTCTTCAAAGAATATTTGAAACTAATTTTTCATATCAAATATGGAAAAAATGCTTTCTTCTCTTGAAGGCTAAATAAATTATGAATGGCTTTATACTTTTAATGAGTTGTGCAGAATTTTCAATTTAAAATGTTATGCTGAAAATTGACAAACTCATTGTAACATTGGATAATACAATTCTATGTTCTAAGTTCAATTGATGTATGGACAATTACAAATGGAAAAGCAGTCATCAGACTGATTAATCCAAATGATTTACTATGGTACAGCAGTATGCATAAACTGTACCAAGGGAAAATAAGCACAGTTCTAGTTAGCAATAAACAGTCTGCTGGAGGAACTCAGTAGGTTGAGCAGCATCTACAGGGTGAAAAGAACTATTGACGGTTCAGCTTGAAATCCTGCATCTGTTCTAGTTAAGCGATGTTTATACAGATCTTTCGGTGCACTAATTTGTCAGATACATACCAAATCAATCCTGAGTGTGGAATTGAGAAATGGTAGCAAGTGGTGCTGATATTTTGTTCCTATCCCCATCCCTTAATTCGCAGTTCATAATAAGTAGAGAGCAAATGGCTTCGAGGAGTAATTGTTAAGATAAGCAAAGGTTATTCCTGAGAGATTTATGTTCAATTATGCAGTGGATTTTTGTTGTAATATTCACTCTTGAGATGTGGACATCAGTGGCAGGGCTGACATTTAATTCTTAAATCTAATTGCTCTTGTAAAGGTTGTGCTGTGATCTGGGGACTTTCTTCCATCTGGTCAGGTGCTTTATAGAGAGCTGGGTAGAACAGAGTGTCTCCTCGCAAGGCCATTTCAGGAGGCTATTAAGAGTTGATCATGCAGCTATGCCAAGAGCCCACACCAGGTAAAGATGGCAGAGCTCCCTCTTAAAGCAAAGAGTAAAATCTCACTCAGAAACCATGTTGTGACACAAGGAAGGACAGAGTTAGGACTGGTGCTGGAGTTCACTCAGAAGTAAATATGCACGAAAGGTTTCAACCCTCAATCAGCATAAAGCAGACACTGCAGAAGAGAACCTGGAATTTTGAACAATATTGAAGTTAAATAAGATATCTTTATTAGTCACATGTACATCGAAACACACTGTGAAATGCATCTTTTGCATAGTGTGTTCTGGGGGCAGCCCGCAAGTGTCGCCACACTTCCAGCATCAACATAGCGTGCCCACAACTTTCTAACCTGTACATCTTTGGAATGTGGGAGGAAACCGGAGCACCTGGAGGAAACCCACACAGACACAGGGATAACGTACAAGCTCCTTACAGACAGAGGCCGGAATTGAACAGCAGAATGCAGTGAATGAATTCCTTGCACTAGCACCATTCACCTGAGCATACCTACCTTCCCCCTCTCACCTGAACTCACCTATCACCCGCCAGCTCGTGTTCCTCCCCCTCCCTCTACCCTTTTATTCTGGTTTCTACCCTCTTTCTTTCCAGTCCTGATGAAGGATCTCGGCCCAAAACGTCAACTGTTCATTTCCCTCCATAGATGCTGCCTGACCTGCTGAGTTCCTCCAGCATTTTGTGTTTGTTGCTCATACCACAGCATTGTTGCACGACAAGTCTCAGGCTATGAATGAAGGTGCTCACTTGATGCACAAAGACCTGCAGGTGAAGTCAATTCATCTCCACTGTATCATCTGTGTCAGTGAAGTTTCTCTGTTGTTCTCAATTTGAATGTCAAAGGCACCTTCCGAAAAGGCTACAGGTACATCATGGAACCTTCCGATGCTTCCATGAATACATCAGTCATCACTGTGTTTTATCATGTGCCTATCACAACAACTTCAAAACAATTTGCCACAGATGTAGAGTCTGAGAGAGTTTTTCCATCTTGGTAGTATCATCCATCAATTACTATTACGGTGTGAAGATTTCAAAAGTACTTCACTGGTTGCAAAGCACCTTGGAATGTGAATCTGTGAAAGTCTGCAGAGAAAGGAGTGCCTAACAATTCAACTCCAGTGGTATTGCTAAGTGTGCTGTACAGCATGGATACCATGTACTCTCTTTGAAATGTATTCCATTTAAGCTAAAGAAAATATTCGATGAGTGACCAATGGCATACTCAATGAGAGGAATCTGAGGAGGTCTTAAAAGAGGAAAGGGAGCCATAGAGTCATACAGCATGGAAGCAGGCCCTTTGGCTCAACTGGTCCATGCTGACCAAGATTCCCATCTAATCTAGTCCCATTTGTCTGTACTTGGCCCATATCCCTCTAAACCTTTTCACACTACACAGTAGTGTAACGGTTAGCGTAACGTTATTACAGTGCCAGCGACCCAGGTTCAATTCCGGCCACTGTCTGTAAGGAGTTTGTATGTTCTCCCCATGTGTAAGTGGGTTTCCTCCGGGTGCTCCAGTTTCCTCCCATATACCAAAGGTGTACAGGTTAGGAAGTTTTGGGCATGCTATGTTGGCGCCGGAAGCGTGGCGACACTTGCGGGCTGCCCCCAGAACACACTATGCAAAAGATGCATTTCACAGTGTGTTTCGATGTACATGTGACTAAAAAAGATATCTTATCTTATCTTACCTGTCTAAGTACCTTTTAAATGTTGTTAATGTATCTGCCTCAACCACTTCCTCTGGCAACTCGTTCCATATACTGACCACCCTCTAGGTGAAGAAATTGCCCCTCAGGAGATGGAGGATTTGGGATTCCAGACTGTGGAATAATAGCAAATGCACAAATGGATAGAGTGGGGAGGAAAGGAGGCAGTGTACTTGACCTGGGCACCCTGATGGGAGAAGGTAGTTGGACTTGGGCTGGAGGAGGATATAGGAAGGAGCGAGGCCTTGAAACGATTAAAGACAACAATGAGAGTTTTGGATTATAGGCTGTAAGGAACTGAGGTCTGAGTAAATTGGTGAATTGGTTTATTATTGTCACATGTACCGAAGTTCAGTGAAAAACTTTGTTTTGCATGCCATCCACAAATATCATTTCATTACAACAGTACATTGAGGTAGTACAAGAGAAAAGAAATAACAGAATGTAGAATAAAGTGTTACAGTTACAGAGAAAGTGCAGTGCAGGCAGACAATAAGGTGCAAGGTCATAACATGGTAGAGTGTGAGGACAAGAGTCCATCTTATTGTACCAGGGGTCTGTTCAATAGTCTTATAACAGCAGGATAGAAGCTGTCCTGGAGCCTGGTGGTATGTGCTTTTGGGCTTTTGTGTCTTCTACCTGATGAGATGGGGGAGAAGGGAGAATGTCCAGTGTGGGGGGGAGGTTTTTGATGATGTTGGCTGCTTTGCTGAGGCAGTGAAGTATAGACAGAGTCCATGGAAGGGAGGTTTTAAGGTCTTAAAGGTCTAAAAATTAGTTGAAGGTTGATGGAGTGCAAAAGTAGCAGAGTCTTGATGCACTGTGTAAGGGCATTAGTCAGACCACACTTGGAGTAATGCATGCAACTTTGATCTCCTTGTTTAAGGAGGGTTATGCTTGTTTAAGATGTAGTTAAGAGAAGGATTGTTTTTGTTGATTCCTGGGAAGGAAAGGTTGTAAAATGAAGAACAATTGATTATGCAGGGCCTATCCTCATTGTTCAGAAGAAAATGAAGTGATCTTATTGAAATATAAGATTCTGGGGAGGGGCAGGGAGGGTGGATGTATTGACATGGTAGGTGCTGAGAGGTTAAACTACAGTCCAGATGAAGGATCGTGTATCATCATATGACAGAAGAAGGAGTTGAGCAGGTATTTCTTCTCTAGGAGTATTGTGAATCATTAGAATTCTCTCACGCAGAAAAGCTGTGGATGCTGAGTCATTAAATATATTCAAGACAGATAGGTACATTTTTGGACTACAGGTGACCAAGGTTTATGGGGACCTGATAAGAAAATGGAGTTAAGGTCAAAGATCAGATCAGCTATGATCTCATTAAGCAATAGAATAGGCTCGATGGACCAAATGGCCTGGTCATACTCCTCTTTCTAATCTTCTTCATTCCTCCTGAAGGACACAATGAACTATATTTACTTATTAACATCAAAACACTCTCCCAATGATGAGTTTCATGGATTAAATTTTATTGACACTGAAAAGTATCTGTAGCTCAACTGCCAGTGTTAAACCATCTGTTCCAGATGAAGGGTGTCAACCGAAAATGTTGACTGTCCATTTCCCTCCACAGATGTTGCCCGAACCATTGAGTTCCTCCAGCAGCTCATTTTTTGCTCCAGGTTCCAGCATCTGTAGTCTCTTGTGTCTCTAACATTAAACCATACAGCTCTTGGGGTTAAAAGCAAAGATGACATATTATAGGAGGGAAAGACTACAGCGGAGTGTCACAGGAGAAACCATCAGCTGTATATCAGAACAGATTTATTCAGTGAATTCATTTTCAAGGCAGTTCAAAAGGACAAGCAGAAGGACGTATGGTCCAGTCAATTGTGAATTAATTATTGGATATCACCTTTTGTTCAATTCTTAGGTCTTTAGTTTCTGAGCTAGAAGGTAGTGGATTCACATTCCAATCTTAACCTGTCAGCCCAAAACTTGAGGCTAACCCTCCAGTGAAGTATGGAGGAAGGTGCTGCCCTTTCAAAATTGGTGACTTTCAGATGAGAAGTTAAACTCAGGTCCTGTCTCCTTCCTCAAGTAAATGGAAAAGATTCCATGGCATTATTTTGACAAAAGACAAAGGCAGCTATCTCCAATATCCTGGAAGAAAGTTACCCTTCAATTAACAGCACTGTAAATACTCTGGATGCTGTGTTCCCATATTAGAGTGGTAATACACTTTATATGCACTTCATCAGCTGTAAGGTAGAATGGGGATGTCAGAATCAGAATCAGAATCAGGTTTATTATCACTGACTTATGTGACGTGAAATTTGTTGTTTTGCAGCAGCAGTACAGTGCGAAGGCATAAAATTGCTATGAATTACAAAAACAAAGAGTGCAAAACAGAAGGAATAACGAGGTAGCGTTCATGGGTTCATGGGCCACCTGACCTGCTGCGGATTCCCAGCACTTCATCCCTTTGTTTCTTTATATCCTACCTCAGTCAGCAAAGTACCATGTCCAACTGCCCAATTGCAACATAAAAATATTTCTTCACCTATGCTGTTGTCTCTATGCAATTAAATCTACCCTTATGTAAGTGGACACATCCATTATCTCCAGGTTGTATTTGACATTGCTTAGCCTCCAGGGGAATAAATGAAGTACTCATTACTATTTGTTTAGGTTGCAATTTACCAAAGACAAAGATATAGTGGAGTATCCCAGGAGAAACTATCAACTGTATACTGTATATTTTTCTGAGAGACAGGACCAAACAGTTTGAAGTCAGGTTGTGTGGTACAAGTAATTATGCAATTGATAGCACTTGCTTCTGAAGATTATGGACTAAAGGAATTGCAATTACGCAGGGCTGGATTGTGCTGCCTGTGGCTGGGGATTCCAAAGGGAACTGCGGGTGATCAGCTACTCAAACAGATGTAAGTCCCAGACTTATGTACATGCACTGAGTCCAGGATAGACTGTGTGACAGATGGTACCACACCTGTACCTATTCTCCCTGTGGAGTCCAGTGGCAATCCAGTGGGATTCCCAGCATTACGCAGGGGAATTTTGCCCAGATCCCGCGCCAGCCTGGACTTGGAATGGGATCTGAGGCTGTTGGTCCCAATGGTGATGATAGGCTTACAGGTTGGGAGGAAGGGTAAGTTTTTTTTAAATTATTTATTGTAGTCTAAAGTTTCCAATTTCTAACCAATCTTATGTGTTTCCATTATTTTAATACTTTTTATTTAATTATTTGCTTCATTTTAATAGTTTAATTCTTCTGAATGTCAGAGGTATTTAGAATGGGCTGACTTTGAGCGACAAACAATCTGCTGGAGGAAATCAGCAGGTCGAGCAGCATCTGTGGAGGGGGGGGAAGGAATTGTTAATGTTTCAGGTCGAATCTCTTCATCGGGACTGCGAGTGGAGAACCGAAATGGCCAGTGTAGAGAGGAGAAAGGGAATGATAATAAAGAAGTCCGAGGTGATGTGTGGATTGAGGAGGGGTGTAAGATGACAGGCAGGTTGTCCCCAGTAGGGGAGGGGTGGGGTTGGAGTTGGGAGACAGTGGCAGGTGAATGATAGATGGAGGCAGACAGGGAGAGAGGGGGAAAAAAAATGGAGAGGCAGATGGTGCAAGATGGGGGGGGGGGGGGGGGGGGGGGGGAGGGAGGGGGTGTGTGTGAAGATTGGAGACAACTGCTGGAGGGAGAAAAGCAGGAACACAAAGGTCTACCAGTGCTGGAATCTGAGAAGTTCAGTGACAGATTTTACAGAAAGCAAAGTTCTGCCCTCTTCTGTCTTCCATCAGGGGCTGTCAGAAGCATTTCAAGAGCAGGGCCCCTGAACTACACTGCCTGAAGCCTAGTAACTGACCATACTTCACTACCTTTCTCCAGGGTGTGGATGTCCAACGATATCAGCCCTTTTCATCTGCCCGAGGGAAATACATGCATGCAGGGACCAAGGGCAAAGATTCAGGGAAATGGATCTATCCAAAACAATGCAGCTCATGATATCTGTTACAGGAGGTCCAAGAGTCATCTGCAGTCTACGAGCAGTTCTGAAAACTAGAACAGAATTTGATTGATCGGTGTTCTGCCATTTACTCCAGGAATCCGTTTTTGTCTAATTAACCCGAGAATAATCTCAACATCACCATACTAGATGCCATACATTCAAATAATCAAATAAAGATAGTTTGTGCACTTTGTTCCTGATAGATAATACAGCCTCAAAATAATTCACAGAACAGCTTAAGCCAGACATTGGTCACATCATAAACAGTGCACAATTGTTCAGCCTGCTAGAAGAACCAAATAGAAGAGGGTAAATTTGTGGATGTTATTTCTGTTGGAATGCACAATAAATAATGCATGCTCAGTATTTTAAAAAAAGAGTTAAATTCAAACCCTTTCAACATCATTTTAAGACACAGACTTGTGTGACCTGTGATTTCTAATATCTTCAGCAGACGCTGGAGATTTTTTTTTGAAATGACCGATCTATTTTACAGAGAAAATATCTCAAAGGATTAGAATTCACTTCTTTAAATTGGTTTTCTAAGACATCTATAAGGTGTCACTGTGTATTTTTGTCAGGCTTTATCCAACGAATGTCGCATATCAGCCTCAGACATATTATCACTACACACGTTCAGTTTAAGCTTCTTCAAAGCATTCTTTGTTGTCTTTGATGCACTGAAGGTTCAAAAGAAAGCTGGAATATAATGCAATAATTCAACTGCCAGGCATAAATGCTGTGGTAATCTTACAGATATTAAAGTAAAGCAAATTACATCCATCGAGAAGCACAATTTAATGGATAAATTAGCTCTAGGTTATGAAAAATCACATCATCACCATCATCCACTCTTTAAAATCTTTGGACCCCTCCATGTCAGAAAGCTCCAATAAGTATGAATGTGAAGATCTTGGCTGGTAATTCCTGGAGTACTGAGAGAGAGCTATAATGTCAGAGGCACCATCTTACCAATGAGATGTTACGTTGAGTTCTCCCTGATTTCTCAGGAGGATATGAATCATATTTTGAAGAGCGGGGGCATAACACCTATTGTCCTATCTGATATATTCCTCACACCTGACATTACTGAACCAGGTTATCTAGACATTATTACATTGTTATTTCTGGGAGCTTGCTGCATACAAATTGGCTGACCTGTTGCCTACATTACAATAGTGACCATGCCTCAGAACTCATTCACTGGTTATAAAATGCTTTTGGAAAATATGAATAGTGCTGTGGAAATGTAAGGTTTTCAGATCATTTTCATTAACCTTGAAGGCAGACTTAGGGCTCCCAACTGTAGCCCCAACTTAAATGAGGTAAGTCAACACAAGGAAATGGGAGCAGGAGTAGGCCACTCAGCCCCTCAAACCGGCCCTGTCATTCAATATGATCGTGGCTGATTTATGCTGGCCTCAACTCCACCTCTCTGCCAGTTCCCCATCACCCTCAAACCCCCGATCATTCAAATATTTATCTCTCTCTACCTTAAATATATCTAATGATCTGGCCTCCGCCACTCTCAGGGGCAGAGAGTTCCAGAGATTTACTAGCCCCTGAAAGAAGAAATTTCTCTGCACCTCAATTTTAATTGATTGGCCCCTTACTTTGTCATTATGTCCCCTTGTTCCTGACTCTCCCACTGGTGGAAACATCTCGACATCAACCCTGTCGCGCCTCTTTAGGATCTTATATGCTTGAATAAGTCACCCCTCATTCTTCTAAACTCCAAGGAATACAAACTCAATATCCACCAGTCCCATTAGTCATTGGACCCAAGCTAAATCATAGAATCATAGAACAATACAGCACAGATACAGGCCTTTTGGCCCAACCAGTCCATGCTGACCATGGTGCCCAACCAGCTAGTCCCAATTTTCTGCGTTCAGCCTATATCACTCTGAGTCCCGTTCCTCCATGTACTATTGTACCTGCCTCAACTGCTTCCTCTGGCAGCTCGTTCCATATACTTACCACTCCCTGCGTGAAAAAGTTGCCCCTTGGGTCCCTTTTAGATCTTTCCCCTCTCACCTTAAACCTATGCCCTCTGGCTATGGACTCCCCTACACTGGGGAAAAGACTGTTATGGTCCACCCTATCTATGCCTCCCATAATGATGAACATTTCTATAAAGTTGCCCATCATTTTCCTACATTCCAAGGAATGAAGACTTAACCTGGCCAACTTCTTCCTATAACTCAGGCCTTCTAGTTCTGGCAACATCCTCGTAAATCTTTGTAATTTAGGTGTAAGTATTAAATGAGAAGAATACGTATCCCTGCAATCTTAGATATAATTTTGTGCTACCTATTGTGATCCATGGTGCATAAGGATCAAGAAAAGAGACAGCAAATCTGAGAACATAAGAACATAAGGTGAGAGGGGGTAGGTTCAGAACAGAGGTGAGGGGTACCTTTTTTACTGAGAGAGTGGTGGATGCCTGGAATGCATTTCCTGATAGGGTGGTGGAGGCAAATTCATTGGGGGCTTCTAAGAGGGGCTTGGATGGGCACATGAATGAGAGGAACATGGAGGGATATGGGCATTCTGTAGGTAGGAGGGGTTAACTATGTCGGCACAACATTGTGAGCCGAAGGGCCTGTTCTGTGCTGTATTGTTCTATGGTCTATGTAACATAACCAGTGAGCAGGCCATATGGCCCTTTCAGCTTGCCTGCACCACACTTGAACGGACCTCTTGTACAATAAAGATGAACTCTTGATCTCTCAATCTACCTCATCGTGGCCCTTGCACCTTATTTGTCTACCTGCACTGCACTTTGTCTGTAACCATAGCACTATATTCTGCATCTTTTTCTTGTTTTTCCTTCTGTGCTACCTCCATCTGCTTATCTTTGGAATGATCTGTCTGGATGGCATACAAAGCAAAGTTTTTCACTGTATCTCTGTACATGTGACAATAATAAACCAATTACCAATTACTAATCAAGATCAGAGCTGATCTCCTACCTCAGCACCATTTTCCTGAACTATTTCTTTAATATCCACACTCTATTGATTCCAGATTTGAGTGAAAACAATGAGTGAGCCTCCAAAAGCTCTCTGTCCCCGTGAATTACAAAGATTCACTGCCATCTGATTGAAGATATTTCTCCTCATCTCATTCCTAAAAAGCCTGCCTCCCATTTTGAGATTCTGACCATCATTCTAGACTTTTCAGCCGGGGGAAATGCCCTCCCTGCCTTCAACCTATCAAGCCCAATAAGAATTTTTGTAAATTTTGATGAGATCTGTCTCATTCTTCTAAAATCTAGAGAATACAGGTCCAATCTAATCAATATCTCATCATGAGGCACACTGTTTCTCCAAATCCACTCAGTGAATCTTCACTGTACTCCATCCACATCCTTTCTTAAGGTGATTGACATATACTTGTAGTAATGTGCAATTTTTAATATTGCCTGTCCTCTAATATCTTTAGTAGTCAAGATCACTTCAGCCTTAACTAAGATTACCAGCAAGATAAATTTATTACAGAGCCCAGATTGGAATCTAAATTTCCCAAATCCCTGAAGTTTTCAATGTCTGTATCCGTAGAAGACAGCCTGAAACATTGTTCTTTCTGTTATATAAATATAATCATCCAACTTTAATGGAGGTTGCTCAAAATAAGATGGGCTTGCAGCTCTTAACAAGATATTTCAAAAGATCATAAACCCACAGTTTCTCAAACCTCTTCAAATATTGATAATTCTCTTCCCGATGGGCCTGACATTCACCTTGATGAACATATCAGTCAGTATCAGAACATTTAAGTGTCAGAATGAATACTAGGTTGGACATACCTGAACCATGTTTGCTTAGTATTGATCATTGAGTTAGCCTGCTGGCTATTTGAAGGGGTCCAAATATATTTGGGATCTAGCTTCATAAATGACAAAGAGTTGCAAGGTCTTTTCACATCAGAGGTAGGGTCCAATATTGAACAGCCACATTAGAAGGAACAAAATCGCCATTTTTCCACACATGGTATATCAGGAATTCTTAGAAATGTATGACACAAAGGGAAAGAAAGATCTCTGCTATTTCTCACTGAAATTTTAGCCTAAATTTGCAACCATCACTAGGTATTGTAACCATTTCACAATTCATTTGATCCATCAAATAGAATTAAAATTATCATTTCTCTGGAGTACTTTTGAGTTTTGTTTTCCCAGTGTCTGGTTATAAAATAGTGCAGATAATTTAAACTCATGCCAATTCACTCCTTCAAAAAATATAATTACTATTCTCGCTGTGGAAACAATTTCCATTTTCAATGTGGTAAAACATCCCAATTTTTTAAAATGAAAACCAGAGAGAAAGAGTCAGGAGGGAAGTTTTGGAGTCCAGGCAGATGAATGTGTGGATAGCTGATGGTATTGGTATTGGTATTAGTATTGGTATTGGTTTATTATTGTCACTTGTACTGAGTTACAGTGAAAAACTTGTCTTGCATACCGTTCGTACAGGTCAATTCATTACACAGTGCAGATACATTGAGTTAGTACAAAGTGCATTGAGGTAGTTTAGGTAGAAAACAATAACAGAGTACAGAGTAAAGTGTCACAGCCACAGGGAAGTGTATTGCAGGCAAACAATAAGGTGCAAGGCCACAAGGTAGATTGTGAGGTCAGAGTCCATCTCATCGTGTAAGGGAACCGTTCAATAGTCTTATCACAGTGGGATAGAAGCTGTCCTTGAGCCTGGTGGTACGGTGGAACACTTCCACCAGCTATGTACAGGAGTGTAAAAGTAGGGAAGTAAACAGATCTCAAACAACTGCATGTTTGAAAAATATTTCAAAGCTTGCGTGGAGCAAGGTGGTGGAAAGATTAATGGTTTGGGGTAGTTCAGTGGTGCAGTTAGTGGAGATGTTACCTCACACCTCCAGTGACATAGGTTCAGTCCTGACCGCAGGTCCTGTCTGTGCGGAGTCTGTATGTTCTCCCTGTGACTGAGTGGGTTTCCTCCAGATGCTGCCGTTTGCTCCAATGTCTCAAAAAAAAACGCAGGTTGGTAGATCAATTATTCACTATAAATTGCAGTTAGTGTGCAGGTAAGTGGTGTGGGGATAGGGGTGTTGGTGGTAATTTAAAGAAAATAAAATGGATTGGGGTAGGATTAATGTCACAGTGGGTGCTTGATGGTCAACACGGACTCTGTGGACTGAAGGGCCTGTTGCTATGCTCTATATCTCCTTGACTACGAAATGCAGGAGACAAATTTTTAACTTGAGACCTTGTTGGAATGAGAGGCAATGAAGGTTAGTGAGCCAAAGGGTGAAAGAGAGTAGGTGCAAGCTCAGATAAAGGGAGCAGAATTTGGAAAAGCTCAGGTTTGTAGAGAGTGCGTGGTAGGGGGCTGTTGAGAGAGCATCACCATGATGAAGTGTAGCGATATAGCTGAAGGCTTCAACAGCAGAAGAACTCTTGCAGATCCTAGACTACATTCATGACTGTATGGCTAGGCACAGCTCAAAAGCCATCCATAAATTCGCCGATGACACCACTGTTGTGGCAAGATCATAGATGGCGATGAGGAGGCACACAGGAGTGAGGTAGATCAGCTGGTTGAGTGGTGTCACAACAACAACCTCGCACTCAACATCAGCAAGACCAAGGAAATGATTGTGGACTTCAGGAAGGGGAAATCGGGAGAACACACGCCAGTCCTCATTGAGGAGTCAGTGGTGGAAAGGGTGAGTAGCTTCGAGTTCCTGGGTGTCAACCTCTACCTTGGGCCTAACACATTGATGCAATCAGTAAGAAGGCACGCTAGCAGGTCTACTTCATTAGGAGTTTGAGGAGGTTTGGTATATCAACAAAGACGCCTGCAAATTTCTACAGATGTACAGTGGAGAGCATTCTGACTGGTTGCATCACCGGCTGGTATGGAGGCTCCAATGTGCAGGATCAAAAGAGGCTGCAGAGGGTTGTAGACTCAGCCAGCTCCATCAACCCTCCCCGCCATCAAGGACATCTTAAGAGGCGGTGCCTCAAAAAGGCAGCATCCATGATTAAGGACCCTCACCACCTGGAACATGCCCTCTTCTCGTTACTACCATCCAGAAGGAGGTACAGAAACCTGAAGACCAACACTCAATGTTTCAGGAACAGCTTTTCCTCCACCATCAGATTTCTGTACGGTCCATGAACACCACTTCGTTATTCCTCTTTTGCACTATTTATTTCTTTTTGTAACTTATAGTAATTTTTATGTCTTCATGTCTTGCACTGTACTGCTGCCAGAAAACAACAAATGTCAGTGATAATAAACCTGACTCTGATTCTGATTCAATGTTCTGCAGGTAAAAACATACTTTTTGATGATAAAGGACACATAATAAAAAGCTCCGTTTAATGCCAAAAAGGGCACAAAGATTGCCAAAGAACAGGCTCTTTCTTCAAGACCGACCATGGAAAGATCTGTGAAAATGCTTTGGAAACTGCAGAAAAATCGATGCATTGTGGAGTTGTACAGCACAGAAACAGGCCTTTCGGCCCTTCCAGTCCATGCAGGCCATCAGTCACCTATTAACATCAATCCTACATTAATCCCATTTTTTTTATTCTCCCCCCATTCTCATCAACTCCGCCCCCCCCCCATGCCCAAGATTCTCCCACTCACTTTCACAGATGTGACAATTTACAGCGGCCAATTAACCGGCCATCCTGCACGTCTTTGGGACGTAGGAGGAAACACAGAGAGACATAGGAAGAAGCTGTAGACTCCACACAGCCAGCACCTGAGGTCAGGATTGAACCTGGGTCTCCAGCACTGTGAGGCAGTGGCTCTTCTAGCTGCACCACTGTGCCTCCTCATTGTACTCCATCTGATCCACCACCCCATTAGTTACACTGACCTTCTGCGGCTACATGGCTCCCAGTGACCTTGAGGCCTCAGCTCTGTGGCCTGCAATTTTTACAGTCTATATCAATATCGTTGGGAACTTGGATCCACAACAGTCTGATCCTGAGGCAAGAGAATCTGGTTGGAGTGCTTTTTGATACTTTTCTTTAAAATAGTACGCAGGCATCTGATTCACTTCATTTCCCTATCCTTCTAAAAAGAATACGGTGAACATTGGTAAATTAAATTGATCAATTGGTTTGTTAGAGTCACATGTACCGAGGTAGAGAAAAACTGATTTGCATACCATCCATACAGATCATTTCATCACATCAGTATGTCGACGTTGTACAAGTGAAAAGCAATAGCAGAATGCAGAATAAAGTGTTACAGTTACAGAAAAAGTGCAGTGCAGGCAGACAATAAGATACAAGACCATAATGAGGTAGGCTGTGAAGTCAAGGTTCCATCTTATCGTACTAGGGGACCATTCAATAGTCTTATAACAGTGGGATAGAAGCTGTCCTTGAGTCTGGTGGTACATGATTTCAGGCTTTTTTTATCTTCTGCCTGATTGGAGAGGGGAGAAGAGAGAGTGTCAGAGGTGGGTGGGGTCTTTGATTATGTTGATTGCTTTACTGAGGCAGCGAGAAGTGTAGGCAAAGTCCATGGAGGGGAGGCTGGTTTCCTTGATGTGCTGAGCTGTGTCCACAACTCTCTGCAGGCTTTTGTGGTCTCAGACAGAGCAGTTGCCATACCAAACTGTGATGCAATCAGATAAGATGTTTTCTATGGTGCATCTATAAAAATTGGTGACAGTCAACAGGGACATGCCGAATGGAATGTCAAATTTCTGCAAATATCAGATACCCCCCCACCCAATGAGTTAAATAGGAAATGCAAACTGCAACTAAAATGGGCACACATGAATGTTCAAAGATTTCGGCAGACCTTTCCTTAAATTACCACAAATTGGTCTGACAGGGTTAGTATTTTTCCTTTAAAAATTGGATTCAATCAGACTTCTTTCAAAATAAGTATATTAGACTGATCAAGAATCATGATGCAAACCAATTTTTGATTTTCTTTTGAAAGTTAATTTTATTAAAATTTTCGTCTTGGCTTCATTAATCACAGACTCAATTCTCACATGGCATTATTGTGTTTATTCTGTCAAATATTGTAAGATGGAGATCTGAAAATCATTATACTGTATTGCCTCCACTAAAATTGAAAATGAAGAGGAGGTAGGAGAAAAGATCTCTTTTGAAATGCACTCCTTGATCATTGATCACAACACATACTAAGTACTTTGAATGTGAGCTAAAAAGAATTATATGATGTTTTACTAACACAGCTGGCATATTCTTTAGTGGTTGAAGTAAGGTATGAAATGTTGAAAATCAATAATAATTGTGTTTTACAATTGAACATATTGTTCATTATAGCCAAACATTTCCTTCAAGGACAAACACTATTATACTGGTAATTCAATGTGGTATTTATCATGAATGATTTTCATTGATACAGCAACTTTTACATGATATAATGACCCCAAATGCTTCACAGGAGTACCGTAAAATATTTTACGAAGAATTTCCTGATGAGATATATGAGTGGATGACCAAAAATCAAAGAGCAACGTGCAAAGCGCTGGAGGAACTCAGCAGGTCAGGCAGCATCTATGAAGGGAAGTGGACAGTTAACATTTCAGGTTGAGACCCTTCATCTGAGTCCTGGTGAAGGTTTTCAACCTGAAATATTGACTGTCCATTGCCCTCCATAGATGCTGCCTGACCTGCTGAGTTCCTCCAGCACTTTGTGTGTTGCTCCAGATTCCAGCATCTGCAGTCTCCTCTGTCTCTAGTTTGGTTCATGGACCGTTGTGAAGGAGCAGAGAATGCCAGGGAAGGAGAAAGATTCCAAGAGGGAATTCCAGACTCCAGACACTGGGTAGCTGAAGGCTTGGCTGTCAGTGTCACTACTGTAATGATACATAAACTCTATAATTTAACACATCCTTCAAAGAATCCATTGTTGATGATATTGTGAGTGGCCTAAAGATCATTTTAAAAGGTTTCTGTCCATTGTGAAAAGTTCAGTTCCTGGGAACAATGAAGAGTCTCATAAATTAGACAGTTGTTGACATCTTGTTGCAGTTTTTATACTATTTTTGAAAAGTTTCTAAAGTACATGGTATTCAAAACTTCCTTCTCATTCTGTCACACTCTATATGAACAGCTAAGCACTTCACTCTGGTTCCAAAATTCTGTTCTTTTGAAGTCAACAAAACTGAATCTTTGAAGCAGAGTTGACCACTATACATTACTATACTGTGTGTGTTACATGATTGATTGAGGATGAATTTCTAGGCACCCCATTTCTCCACCTTTTTTTGCAGGGAGGGCAGTGAGTAGGCTGAAGAAAAGTTGACCGAGAATAGCATCATAAAACTTTAAGAAACAAAAGGAGGACGCTTGTCCCATTGTGCCCTTGCTGACAAAAAATGGACTGCTGGTTAATACTCAGCTCTTGGTCCTTGGTCCTGTAGATTACAGCTCTTCAGGTGTTCATTCAGGTACATTTTAAAAGCGGTGAGGGCTTCTATCTCAATTAAGATTTCATGCAATGAGTTACAGACACCAACTCTCATTCAGTGGAATTATGTTTTTCTCCAGTTGAGTTTATCAAGTCAAGTTTATTGTCATGTGAACAAGTACAGTGAGGTACAGGTACAATGAAAAACTTGCTTGCAGCAGCATCACAGGCACGTAGGTACAGACAACACACAGAACACAAATTATACATACATTATACAAGACAGTCAAGAGAAAAACAAGTGTGCAAAACAAGACATTAGGTCAAAAGAAAAGCACAATCAGAGACAAGTCCACGGTAGTAGTCCAGGAGGTGGTCCCATTGCTGAGGTAGTGGTGTGGGACTTCAGGCTTCTGTACCTCCTGCCAGACAGTAGCAGTGAGAAGTGAGCATGAGCCAGATGGTAAGGTTACTCGATGATAGATGCTGCCTTCTTGAGGCAGCCCATCCTGCAGATGCTTCTCAACACCTCTGTAATCTTTCTACAAATTAAATTAATTCTCTGTCCTCCTAATTATCGACCTCTCTGTGAAGGGAAACACATCCTGTTTTGGCTTCTCAAAATTTCACTCGTCTTTCTTAGGGTTTTTCACTCACCCAGTAGACACCAATGTCGCCAACTAAAATTAAATGCTCACATTTTCAAAGGGTCTGTTTGGTCCTTCTGATTCCTGCACACGATCTTCTGGAGTAAATCTCTACCCCACCTTTCACCACCACCACACATTCACA
Source organism: Pristis pectinata (assembly GCF_009764475.1). Lineage (NCBI taxonomy): Eukaryota > Metazoa > Chordata > Chondrichthyes > Rhinopristiformes > Pristidae > Pristis > Pristis pectinata. Next base: position 80,888,126 of record NC_067415.1, read on the forward strand.
AGCATTGAGTAAACTCTAAAACATTGCAAATTCACTCGAACTTTTGCTGTAAGGCATCTTTTAACCCAAACACTCACAAATATTTTAATCCTGAACTCCATGCATAAATCATAAATACAGGTGTTCCATATACTTCTGGCAGGTGAAATCATTCAAAAATAATTCTGGATTTTTGTATGCATTATTGATAGCTCCAAACATTATTTAACACTTTTCTTTTCATCATCCCTTCAAGCATTGTTATTACAAGAAAGTTTTTTTAAAATCTTTGTTTTTTCTTAGCAGACAATAATTGGACCATGCAAGTCATAGAGTCATACAGCTTGGAAACAGGACCTTTAACCATTTGACCATTAAACCACCCGTTATATTAATCCAACATTGTCCTGTTTTAGTCTCCCCACATTCACAGCAGCTGCCCTCAGGTTCTACCATTCAGTAGTGGGAATTTTCAGTGTCCAATTAACCTAATCTTTGGAAACGAGCGCACCCGGAGGAAACCCATGCAATCACAGGGAGGATGTACAAACTTCACAAGGTCAGACAGCACCCAGGGTCAGGATTGAACCTGGGTCTCTGGCACTGCAAGGTAGCGACTCTACCAGCTGTGCCACTGTGCCATCCGCTGGTACAGGTCATTTGTTCCTTATAGAACTACAGAAAGGATACAACATGGAAGGAAGGCATCTGGCCCATCATGGTATCTGTCCTGGATTGATGGTTGGAGCCAAGCCAGTCAATTCAAATAATAACTTTTGTAAAGATACATATTTGATTGAGTAAATCAAAGAGATTGCAGATGCTGGAATCTGGAGCAACACACAAACTGCTGGAGGAACTCAGCAGGTCAGGCAGCATCTGTGGAGGGAAATGGACAGTCAATGTTTTGGGTCAAGATAACTAACTTCAGGAACATTTTTTTTACTCTTAATTTTCCTTTTTCAAAGAATTTTGAAGGTACCAATGAGATTGCTTCCATATCAGTTGGCAATGATTTCTAGAAAATAGAATGGGGCGTTGCTGCATCAGTCAACATTGGAATTGGAATTGGAATTGGTTTATTATTGTCACTTGTATTGAGGTACAGTGAAAAACTTGTCTTGCACATTGTTCATACAGATCAATTTATTACAACAGTGCATTGAGGTAGTACAAGGTAAAACAACAACAGAATGCAGAATAAAGTGTACCAGCTACAGAGAAAGTGCAGTACAGGTAGACAATAAGGTGCAAGGTCATAACAAGGTAGATTGCGAGGTCAAGAGTTCATCTTATCATCCTAGGGAACTATTCAATAGTTTTATAACAGTGGGATAGAAGCTGTCCTTGAGCCTGGTGGTACGTGCTTTCAGGCTTTTGTATCTTCTGCCTGATGGGAGGGGGGAAGAAGAGAGAATGTCTGGGGTGGGTGGGGTCTTTTGATTATGCTGGCTGCTTTACAGAGGCAGCGAGAAGTGTAGATATTGAACTGCTCACTATAAGTGCGTCAAAATAGTTTGGGTTGAAGGACATGGTTCTTTACTGTCCAGGGATTGTAGTTTCACCTCTGTCTGCCCAGAAGGTTAGATTAGGAAAACATGTTGATTACTTTCACTATCCTGTAAAAAGTAAATACCAGTGAATTTTTGATCTATTGCCACACATAATATAGTTCAATTATGTGCTTGCTGTTTAGTAGTTTCTAAATATTACAATGATGACTACATTTTAAAGCTACTTTTATCTGCATAGTGCTTCAGTAACTCACGAAGTTCTGAAAGGCATTGCTTTTAGTGGATGCACAGTCTAAGTGAATATTTTGGCTTTCATTCACTGTGGCTAATAAGCCAGATCATGTTGCTGGTGATTCTAATCAAAATTATTGGGGTCCAGCAGCTAAACCTAAAGTAAGTTATTGGCTACTGCACAAAAGTTACAAAACATAACCAGAAGTTGCTAATGGATTCTGTGGTAGCTCTCTGCATTGATCGGAATGTATGATCAACGCTACATGCCATTGACCTTGGGGACAGCTGCCCACAAAAAATCCAGCAGTGTCTGTAGAGTGGACTGTTTTGTTTTCAAGAGTCAGTTCAGTGGTATCCTTGACACACAGCAACTTTGAGAGGATCAGGCTGACTGAAAGCCAATCACAATACAGAATTCCCATTGCCAGCAAGTCAGAAAGGCAAAATTGAAATAATGTTTAAAATATTGTGCAGAACATTAAATAAAGATTGGAACGTGTCATATGATTAAGGTAGAATCTAAAATATAATATATGAACCATTTTTAATGACACAGTCTCTTACACAACAAAACGTTGATAACTTGTTGCAGCAAACAATCTGCTGGAGGAACTCAGGGGGTCGGGCAGCATCTGTGGAGGAAAGGAATTGTCGATGTTTCAGGTTTCAGGACTGATACAGAGTTTCAACCCGATAAGTTGACAGTTCCTTTCCACCACCACCCCCCCCCCCCCCCCACAGATGCTGCTCGATCTGCTGAGTTCTTCCAGCAGATTGTTTGTTGCTCCAGATTCCAGCATCTGCAGTCCCTTGTGTCTCCATTGATAAACTGTTATCTGCCTGTTCAGAAATCCTGGTGGTTGGGGCATCTGACTCACCAGGTGATATACGCCTCAGTCCGTCCACCCACCAGGGCCCTGGTTCCTGTGATCACTTTTAAGTTCACTTGGTTCTGTTGGCAGAACTCCCTTGGACCTTACCTGGTTCTCCTTCCTGCACTCCCTTTAAACTTACTGAGGCCTTGTTTCTTGCACACACGGCAACCTTATCAGGTTCATTGGAAAATTTATTATTCTGATGTGCATTATCTAAAAACAAAGTGAATTCAGAGTGTATTAGAGTATTAATAGAATAACACCCAATAGTTTGCCAAGTCCGGTAATCTAGCACTGCCTACTCTGCGTGTCAGATTAACAGAGTTTTATTGTATTTTGACATATCTTTCGAGAGGCAATCACAATATACATGAATAAAATTAGTTTACAATGGGGTAGATAATCTGCTAGATTTAGAGCACCATTTAGCACTTATTTCAACTTCATAAAATGAGGTGTCCATTTTGGGGATTAATCCATACAGGGATTAAATTCACAACCAGTTCCAATCAGTTTCCTCCATTGAAAAACACGATGATGCTGGAGGAAATCAGCAGGCCAGGCAGCATCCGTGGAGAAAAGCAGGCGGTCAACGTTTCGGGTCAGGACCCTTCCTCAGGACTGAAGATAGGAAAAGGGGAAGCCCAATATATAGGAGGGAAAAGTAGAGCAGTGATAGGTGGACAAAAGAAGGGAGGCAGGGTGGGCACAAGGTGGTGATAGGTAGATGCAGGTAAGAGATAGTGATAGGCAGGTGCGGGGGAGGAGGGGAGAGCAGATCCACCAGGGGATGGGTCAAAGGTGAGGAGAGAAAGGGAAAAAAAAAGCGGATAGGAAAAAGAGAGATAGGCTAGGAAAGGGAAGAAGCGTGAGGGGGCAGGGTTGTGAGGAAGGGGTGTGGGTATTACTTAAAATGGGAGAACATTCAATGTTCATGCCGTTAAGCTGCAAGATTCCATTGCTGAGGAGTAGGCTGCAAAACAGAATGGTCTTAGGTGGAGGTCTGAAGTGTTGACAACTGTGTGATTGTCACATTATCCTTTTCATGCGGGGAAATCCAACTTTTGCTGTCAATTTCACAATATAATGACAATGAATGCTAGTTGTTTCACCATCAGAACTGCCACAAATCCAGGACTTGTGAGCTGAAAGCCAACTTTGTAAATTTAGTCACCAACATGTAGACTGCCAGACACGTTACAAACCTTCGCCTTGTCATTTAGTTGATTTGTAGACATGGAGTAAACGAACCCTTTCTGTTTAGCCTTTCAGACTTTATGGAGTCACTCTACATTTATTTGCCTTCAGAGAGACATTCATTACTGTTACAGCAAATATCACATTGTGGGTATGTGAAACATTTTCAGTGCTATCATGCTATGATTCACTAGAAAAGGATGCTAAGTTAATTAAAAAAACAAAAACTTGCAAAGGAAAACTGTAGGGGCTACTCAAAAGTTGCCTTTTGTTTCTAAGAGTCTGTTACATGAAAATTTTTTGAAGAGTGGACATTTTTTGGCATGCTTAAAAAGAACACCTTTGCAAAATACAGCTTTCTAAAACACTGGTGTGGATGCATCTGGAGTATCACATTCAATTCTGGTCACCCCATTATAGGAAGGACGTGGGGGTTTTGGAGAGGGTGAAGAAGAGGGTTGCCAGGATTCTGCCTAGATTAGAAGGCGTATGCTATAAGGAGAGGTTGGACAAACTTGGGTTGTTTTCTCTGGAATGGCAGAGACTGATAGAAATTTATAAGATTGTAAGAGGCATAGATCGAGTAAACACCCAGAGACACAAGAAATTCTGCAAATGCTGGAATCTGGAGCAATACACAAAAAGTACTGGAGGAACTCAGCAGGTCAGGCAGCATCCATGGAGGGAAATAAACAGTCCTGAATCTTTCCCCAGGGGCAAACTGTCTCATACTAGAGGGCATGCATTTAAAGTGAGAGGGGTTCAGTTCAAAGTAAATGTGTGGGGCAAGTTATTTTTTCACACAGTGAGTGGTGGGTGCCTGGACTGCGCTGCCAGGGGTGGTAGTGGAGGCAGATACGATAGGGGCATTTAAGAGGCTCTTAGATAGTACATGAATGTGCAGGGAAGGAAGGGATATGGACATTGTGTAGGCAGAAGGGACTAGTTTAGTTAGGCGTTTAATAACCAGTTTAATTAGTTCGGCATAAAATGGTGGGCTGAAGGGCGTGTTCTTTCTTGTGCTGTAGGTTCTATGCTCTATGCAAAACTTCAAGACTATGTGATTGATGTAATTAATTAATACATAAAATTAGCATAATTGTCACTTTTGCTTTAATTTCTGCCAAGGAAATGTTATAGAGAATAAATCATCCAACAGATTCAGTCGAGCCAAACTGAGGATTTTAATTCCAGTCCTACAGCAACATTTCACATCTCCATAAACACAGAAGATGTGTCCACCTTGGTTTCCAAAGAATACAAGGGAAATTATTTTACTGAGTATTCCTGAGAGACAAATAAAAGATGGGGCCAAAATAATATGCACAGATCTTTGTAGTGAATTATAGAGAAGCAATGTCTCAACATCTAAGCACTTGGAAACAGCATGATTGTTGGAATTTTCCTTTCACATATTTATTTTATATGATTAAAAAATTCTGTTGGAATAAATTGAAATTTCTAACACCAGTTAGGCAAACAAATAAGCCAGAGGGAAGATAAGGAGAATTTGCTCTTTGATGCGGTGATTTTGTTTGCCCAATGCAACATAACTAAGGTCCTTGATGAATTCATTCTGCTGGATAGATCACTTATTTCCCCAGGTAGAAAAACCACCACATCTGGTTGTCCCGGGTAGTATCTTATCCATGTACCTGGCTGGGCACTCACAGAGTGCATGACACAAATACTTGTGCACTGTTCCTCTTGCGATGAGTTAATATCTAGAATTCGTTGTTTAGAAACAGACTTTTTTCTAACTTTTAGAAAGGAACTAGACTGCAAGAGGTTTTGGAGTACAGAGGCAAGGATGTCTTACTAATACAGGGCTTTGGCAGGACCACACTGGGCTACTGCTCCCAGTTTAATCTCATTACTTAAGAAGGTGATACAGAGGGAGCACAACAAAGGATTCACCAACCAGATTCCTGGGGTAGCACCATTGTTGTATGTCCTGCTGAGTTCCTCCAGCAGATTGTTTGTTGTTCTGGATTCTATGATCTGCAGCCACTGATGCCTCTCTGTCATAGGAGGGATTGAGTCGACAAAGCCTGTATTCAGTGAGTTTAGAAGAATGAGAGGGGATCTGATTGAAACACATAAAATACTGGTAGGGCTTAACTGTCTGGATGAAGGGAGGATGTTCCCCCAAGCTAAAGTTTGAGAGAAAGACGTCACATTTTCATTCAGGACAGGGATGAGAAGAAATTTTTCTCTCAGAAGGGAGTGAATTTTTGGAATTCTCTAACCAAAAGGATTATGTGGGCCCAGTCACTGAGTGTATTCGAGTCAGAGATCAATAATTTTTTTTTGGACTTCAAGAATTCAAAGGGTATGGGGCTGGGAATGCACAGGAACGTAAGAAGCTGCAGAAAGTGTTGGACTCAGCCCAATACATCATGGGCACATCCCTCCCCACCACTGGTGGTATATACAGGAGGTGCTGCCTCAAGAAGGCAACATCTATCATCAAATATCCCCACCAGCTGGGCCATGCCATCTTCTCGCAGCTACCATCGGGCAGGAGGTACAGAAGTCTGAAGTCCCAGGTTCAAGAACAGTTACTTCCCTTCAACCATTCGGTTCTTGAACCAACTGGCAAAACCCTGATCACTACAGTTTAGCAACACCATGACCACCTTGATCACTTTCCACTGAAATGGACTTCGATTTTTTTTTGGTCTAATTGTGTTCTTCCTTGTAAAAATTGCACATAATTTATGTTTTATTTATGCTTTTCTTGTGAATGCTGCTTATCTGATGCTATGTGCCTGTGATGCTGCTGCAAGTAAGTTTTTCATTGCACCTGTGCAGAGATGTACTTGTGCTCATGACAATAAACTCAACTTTGACTTGACCTGACTTGACTTGACTTGACTTGACGTGACGTGACAAGTATCAGGAAGTGGTGCTGAGGTAGAAGATTGACCATGACCTTAATGAGACAGAGCAGGCGCAAGAGACTCACTGTTCCACTCTTTTTTTATGACTGTGCCACCAACATATCTTTGGCTGCTTTATCAGGTGTGAGCACGAATTCCTCAGCAGGTTCCAGTACCTGGGCTTGGGGATGTACTGGATAAGGTGCTTCTATTTAGACAGCTTTGTTGTCTGCTCAAGGAGGCTGAGCTGATGGAAGAGGGAAGGGTCAGCCTGCTCTACAGCCTTTGCTGCTTTATTATGGGCATACTGGGAAACAATTTTGCCCTGCCACACCCTTCTCTCCCAGAACCCAGATACCAGTAAGACCATGAGACATAGGAGCAGAATTAGGCCATTTGGCCCATCGAGTCTGCACTGCCATTTGATCATGGCTGATTTATTTTTCCCTCTCAACCCCATTCTCCTGCCTTCTCCCCGTAACCTTTGACGTCCTTACTAATCAAGAACCTATCAACCTCCACTTTAAATATACCCAATGACTTGGCATCCACAGCCATCTGTGGCAATGAATTCCACAGATTCACCACCCTATGGCTAAAGAAATTCCTCCTCATCTTAGTTCTAAAGGGAGGTCCTTCTATTCTGAGGCTGTGCCCTCTGGTCCTAGACTCACCCATGACTGAAAACATGCTCTCCACATCCACTCTATCCAGGCCTTTCAATATTCGGTAGGTTTCAATGAGATCTCCCCTCATCCTTCTAAACTCCAGTGAGTACAGGCCCAGAGCCATCAAACGCTCCTCATACATTAACCCTTTCATTCCTGAGATCATTCTTGTAAACCTCCTCTGGACCCTCTCCAATGCCAGCAAATCCTTCCTCAGATATGGGGCCCAAAACTGCTTCACAATACTCTAAATGTGGTCTGACCAACACGTTATAAAGCCTCAGCATTACATCCTTGCTTTTATATCCTAATCCTCCTGAAATGAATGCTAACATTGCATTTGCCTTCCTTACCACCAACTCAACCTGCAAATTAGCCTTGAGGGGATCCTGCATGAGGACTCCCAAGTCCCTTTTTACCTCCTATTTCTGAATTCACTCCCCATTTAGAAAACAGTCTATGCCGTTATTCCTTCTACCAAAGTGCATGACTGTACACTTCCCTACGCTATATTCCATCTGCCACTTCTTTGCCCATCCTCCCAACCTGTCCAAGTCCTTCTGCAGATTCCCTGCTTCCTCAACACTACCTGACCCTCCACCTGTCTTTGGATCATCCGCAAACTTGGCCATAAATCCATCAATTCCGTCATCCAGGTCATTAACATATAATGTGAAAACCCAACACCGACTCCTGCAGAACACCACTAGTCACCAGCAGCCAAGCAGAAAAAGCCTCTTATTCTCACTTCTTGCCTTCTGCCAGTCAGCCAATGTTCTATCCATGCTAGTACCTTTCCTGTAATACCATGAAATTCAATCTTGTTTAGCAGCCTCATGTGCGGCACCTTGTCAACGGCTTTCTGAAAATCCAAGTAAACAACATCCACTGACTCTCCTTTGTCTGTCCTGCTTGTTACTTCCTCAAAGAATTCCAACAGATTTGTCTGGCAAGATCTCCACTGAAAGAAACCATGTTGACTTCGGCCTATTTTATCATGAGCTTCCAAGTACCCCGAAACCTCATCCTTAATAATGGACTCTAACATCTTACCAACCACTGAAGTCAGACTAACTGACCTCTGATTTTTTTGTCTTTTGCCTCCCTCTCTTCTTAAAGAGTGGAGTGACATTTGTGATTTACCAGTCCTCCGAAACCATTCCTGAATCTAGTGATTCTTGAAAGATCACTACTAATGCCTCCACAATCTCTTCAGCTGCCAATTTCAGAACCTTGGGGTGTAGTCCATCTGGTCCAGGTGACTTAGCTGCCTTCAGCCCCTTCAGCTTCCCAAGCACCTTCTCCTTAGTAATAGCGACTACATTCACTTCTGCCCCTTGGTTCTCTCGAATTTCTGGCATGTTACTGGTGTCTTCCACAGTGCAGAAATGCACAAAATACTTATTCTGTTCATCTGCCATTTCTTTGTTCCCCATTTCTACCTCGCCAGCAGCATTTTCCAGTGGTCCAATGTCCACTCTTGCCTCTCTTTCACTCTTTATATATTTGAAAAACTTTTGATATCCTCTTTTATATTATTGGCTGGTTTACCCTCATATTTCATCTTTTCTCCCCTTATTGCTTTTTTAGTTGCCTTCTGTTGCTTTTTAAAAGCTTCCCAATCCTTCAGCTTCCCACTAATTTTTGCAATATTGTCTGCCGTCTCTTTTGCTTTTATGTTGTCTTTGTCTTCCTTTGTCAGCCACGGTTGTCTCATCCTCCTTTTAGAATGCTTCTTCTTTGGGATGAACTGATCCTACGTCTTCTGAGTTACTCCCAGAAACTCCTGCCATTGCTGTTCTACCAACATCCCTGCTAGGGTCTCCTTCCAATCAACTTTGGCCAGCTCCTCTCTTGTGCCTCCGTAGTTACCTTCACTCAACCATAATACTGACACATCCAATTTTAGCTTCTCCCTCTCAAACTGCAGGGTGAATGCTACCGTATTATGATCACTGCTTCCTAAGGGTTCCTTTACCTTAAGCTCCCTACTCAAATCTGGTTCATTGCACAACACCAAGTCCAGAACTGCCTTTTCTCTAAGTGGGCTCGACCACAAGCTGCTCCAAAAAGCCATCTCCAAGGCATTCTACAAATTCCTTCTCTTGGAATCCAGCACCAACCTGATTTTCCCAATCTACCTGCATCTTGAAATCCCCCATGACCACCGTAACATTGCCCTCTTTACATGCCTTTCCTATCTCCTGTTGTAATTTGTACCCCACATCCTGGCTACTATTTGGAGGCCTGTTCATTATTCCCATCAGGGTCTTTCTGCCCTTGCATTTTATTAAGTCTACCCACAAGGAGTCGACATCTTTTGATCCTATGTCACTTCTTTCTAAGGATTTGATTTCATTTTTTTACCAACAGAGCCACCCCACCCCCTCTGCCCACCTGTCTGTCTTTTCGATAGGATGTGTATCCTTGAGTGTTTAGTTCCAAGCTGTGATTTTCTTTCAACCACAACTCTGTGACGCCCACAACGTCATATCTGTCAATTTCTAACTGCGCTATGAGCTCATCTACCTTATCTCGTATACTGCGTGCATTCAAATATAACACCTTCAGTCCTGTATTCACCACTCTTCTTTTCAAATTTGTCTCCATGTTGCCCAAAGTTAAATTTTTATCCCTTTCTAAACTTTCTGTCTTATTCTTTATTCTGGAGACTTCAGTAACCTCTCCTGCAATCTCCTTCCCTTTTAATTTATCTGTACTCTTCCAATCAGTTGAAACCACCCCCTTACTATTTAGTTTAAAGCCCCGTCTACAGCCCTACTTATGCGATTCACTAGGACCCTGGTCCCAGTGTGGTTCAGGTGGAACCTGTCCCATTGGAATAGCTCCCTCCTTCCCCAATACTGCTGCGAAGGTCCCACAACTTCAAACCCACTTCTCCCATGCCAATCTTTGAGCCACACATTGAACTCTCCGATCTTATAGACCCTGTGCCAATTTGTACGTGGCTCATGTAGCAATCCAGAGATTGCTACCTGACAGCATGAATATTGAATTCTCCCACTTTAGGTAATCCCCACCCCCCTTCCCCACACCCCCCCCCCCCACCACCATGTTTCTTCTTTTCTTCTCTTTCCTAACCTTTTTGTCCCTCTGTCTTCTTACCTTTGACCCATCCCCCGGTGAATCTGCTCTCCCCTCCTCCCCCGCACCTGCCCATCACTGTCTCTTACCTGCATCTACCTATCGCCACCTTGTGCCCACCCCGCCTCCCCTCTTTTGCCCACCTATCACTGCTCTGCTTTTCCTCCCTATATATTGGGCTTCCCCTTTTCCTATCTTCAGTCCTGAAGAAGGGTCCTGACCTGAAACGCTGACCGCCTGCTTTTCTCCACGGATGCTGCCTGGCCTGCTGAGTTCCTCCTACATCATCGTGTTTTTCATCTGATTCCAGCATCTGCAGTCCTTTGTTTCTCTTCTTTAATTCGGAGATTATTACCTTTTTGGTTCTGATTTTTAATTTCATCCCTAGCTGCTCAAATTCCCTCAGCAGAACCTCTTTCCTGGTTCTACCTACGTTGTTGGTACCCTCATGGACCACAGCAACTGGATCTTTCCCCTCCCATTCCAAATTCAGGTGAGATGTCCCGAACCCGGGCACCAGGCAGGCAACACAGCCTTCGGGTCTCCCGATCCTTGTGACAGAGAATTGTGTCCATTCCCCTGACTGTACTATCCCCAATCACAACTACATTTCTCTTCTCTGCCCCCTCCTGGATGGCTTCCTGAACCACGGTTCGGTTGCTCATTTTTCCAACAGCTCCAACTCTCATCCGCACGGGGAGCAAGAATCTCAGACCTGTTGGACAAGCTCAAGGGCTGAGGCTCCTCCAGCACCGCCTCTTGGATCCCCCTACCTGCCTCACTCACAGTCACACCCAGTACCCCAAGCTCCGAAGTTTACCCTGACACAGTTAGTCAGAACCAGAATCAGGTTCATTATCACTGACTTATATGTCGTGAAATTTGTTGTTCTGCGACAGCAGTACAGTGCAAAGACATAAAATTACTATAAATTACAAAATAAATAAATAGTGCAAAAAAAAAGGAATAACGGGGTAGTGTTCATGGGTTCATGGGCCATTCAGAAATCTGATGGCGGAGGGGAAGACGCTGTTCTGAAATCACTGAGTGTGGGTCTTCAGGTACCTCCTCCTCGATGGTAGTAACTAGAAGAGGGCATGTTCCAGATGGTGAGGGTCCTTAATGATGGATGCCGCCTTCTTGAGGCGCCGCCTTCTTGAGGCACCGCCTCTTGAAGGTGTCCTCGATGGCGGTGAAGGTTGTGCCTGTGATGGAGCTGGCTGAGTCTACAACCCTCTGCAGCCTCTTGCAATCCTACACATTGAAGCATCCATACCAGGCTGCGATACAACCAGTCAGAATGCTCAGTTAGTGACAGCTTTGGTTCTTGTGGGGAGGGTCCGAGTTCAAAACCTGCTCCTGGCCTATATGAACACTCTAGAACAATACTGGGGAGCCCTTCATTACTGAGCGGCACAATGACTCACTGTCTCACAGCTCCAGCGAGTCAGGTTTAATCCTGACCTCTGGTGCTATCTATGTGGAGTGCACATGTTCTCCCTGACTGAGTGGGTTTCCTCTGGGTGCTCCGGTTTCCTCCCACATCCCAAAAACATGCAGATCGATAGGTTATTCGGTCACTGTAAGTTTCCCCGAATGTGTAGTCGATCCTCAGGGGAGTTGATGGGAATGTGGGAAGATTCAGGATAGATTGGCGTAAAGATGAGGTAGATGGTTAGTGCAGACTCAATGGACCAGTGCGCCTGTATCTGTGCTGTATCTATGACTCTTATATTAAACCGAGGTCCTGTCTGTACTCGCTAGGTGGATGGAAAAAATCCCGTTCAACTATACTGAAGAGGAGTGTAGAATTATCACTGGTGACAGCCGCAGTATTCACATCCAAGTCAGCAATTTCAGCATCACATTAGTGGTAAGGTGCTCTGGGATAATGTGAAAAGTGCTGTATAAATGCACGTCCTATGGTCTCTCCCAAGCCAAAATATTCCAAGACACTGGACCTCTGAAATAAAAGCAGAACATGCTTGATATCCTCAACAAGTCTGACAGCATCTGTGGGGCTCTGTTTCTCAGATGCTGCCTCACACCGTCTGCTTTTATTTAATCGTCCCTCTCCACCATCTGTTGGATCAGATGTACATTTCTACTGCCAGAGTATGGATAGTGGCACAATGGTGCAGCTTGTAAAGCCACTGCCTCACAGCGGCTGAGACCCAGGTTCAATCCTGACCTTGGGTGCTGTTTGTGTGGAGCTTGCACATTCTCCCTGTGACTGCATGGGCTTCCTCTGAATGCTCTGGTTTCTTCAGTATCCTAAATAATTGTGGCTGGTAGATGAATTGGCCATTGAAAGATGACCCTAGTGTGTAGTTGAGTGGTAGAATCTGGGGGTGTTGATTGGAATGTGAGGAGAATAAAAACAGGGATTGATGTAGGATTAGTGTGTGGTTGATAGACAGCACGGACTCAGTGGGCTGAAGGGCCTGTTTCTGTGCTGTATTTCTCTTGTGTAATTGTGTCATTATCTGAATTGATGGAGGTGGGACATTGGTGGGTGAAGGAGATAGCCCTTGTACTTTCAGAGTCCACAGATGGCTTCCCTGGTGCCTCAAGAAATGCCTCAAGAAGGCGGCATCCATCACCAAGGACCTTCACCACCCGGGACATGTCCTCTTCTAGTTACTGCCATCGGGGAGGAGGTACAGGAGCCTGAAGACCCACACTCAGTGATTTAGGAACAGCATCTTCCCCTCCGCCATCAGATTTCTGAACATGTCTCATTATTCCCTGGTGATGCACAGTCTACATACATATCTTGAAAATTTACTATAGAGCTACAGTGGTCAATTTTACACTCTTTCTCAGGGTTTCAGAAGAGGTGAAAAAGCCATTAATGGGTGTTGGCTGAATGGTGACATAAAAATCATAGATTGTTTGCAACACAGAAGGAAGACATTTGACCCATTCCTGTCCATGCCAGTTGTTAAAGAGCTATCCAAGCTGATCCCACCCTCCACTATAGGGTCCGTAACCTTGTGGGTCACGTTGTTCATGTATGGATCCACTTGTATAAATGTGATGAGAGCTTCTGCCTCTCTCCCCACTTTCAGGCAGTGAGTTCCAGATCCCTGTCACCCTCTGGGTCAATTTTTACCCATCAGCCCCTCTACCAATTACTTCAAATCTATCACCCTACTTTTTGACTCCTAAGAGAAATAGGTTCTTTTATTTGGTCTTTTAAAGTCCCTCAAAATTTTACACAACTCATCAATTAATTCTCTCTTCAACTTCCTCTGTTCCGAAGAAAACTTTTGCTTCGTTAATCATCCCTCACAGCTAGTCCTGGCAATGTTCATATAAATCTCCTCTGCAGCCTCTCCACATCCTTCCTGCGATGTTGTGATCAGAATTATACATGGTTATCAAGCTGTGGCCTATCTAGTCTAGTGTAGAACTTGAGCATAACCTTCTCGTTCTTCTAACCTTTCCCTTGGCTAATAAAGAATAGCATCCTACATGCTTTCTTAACCACGTTCTTCATCTAACTACATTTAAGGTCCGTGCATATATACTCCAGGATCCCACTGTTCTGTTCCGCCACACCACTCAGTATCCTTCCATTTATTGTATAGTTCATGACTTTGTTGCCTATTTCTATGACATTATTTCATACTTGTCTCGATTAAATTCCACGCCACTTTCCTGTCCAACCACCTGGACCATTTATATCATTCTGCTGCCTTAATTTTTCCTCCTCACCATCGAACAAATATTTTTGGATCAACTCCAAAATTCTTCATTATGCCCTCTACATTTAGGTCTAATTTGATATATATTACAAAATAAAAGGGGTGAACACCTTTTGAATCCTGTAGGTCCCACCAGTCACAGAAACACCCATTAACTGTCACCATTTCCTGTCATTGTGTTGCTGTGGACATTTGTTGATGTAGGTGCCATAGGTTGGGCCATGCTGAGTGAATGCCTCAAAACCACATACCCTGAACTCAATGGGCATTCGAAGGATCACCCTCAGCATAGAGAGACCTTAAATGTTTGCTTTAAGCATAGAGCAAGGCATGGCCTACTGACGTGCAGCACTGCTCTTGACAGATGGAATGAACTTGTGCACGAGTATCTGGTATCTGAAGGAGTAGAATCAAAGCAGAGTATCACCAGAGAACTGAGAGGGAATTCATAGACAAGCCATCAAGTAGATTGTGACTCTTCCTCCTTCTTGTGAATGGACCTGTTCACTGATGGAAGTCAACCCACTCTTCATTGGCTCCCCCTCGCACACCAGATATTGACACCACAGATGCACCTCCATCTGTCCAGCTCATCCCCATCCTTGGCGTTTTGGCACTGGAACACCTGCCCAGTAGTACAGATATAGCCATGTAATAATACACATCTCCAGGACGCTCCTCTCTTCTAACTACAATGAAAACAATTTGATAAACTTCCACATTACCGTGTACTGAGATGCTTTCAAAATGGACTTTTGAAACTGCAGCGTTTGTCTGTTTCCCGAGCTGGGGTTTAGGGACATGCTGACTGTCAGTACATTGCAGATAAATTACACCACTCACTTCTTGTGACTAAGCACATCTTTCTTAAAAGATCTGTCATACAGACTGAAATCTAAAAGGACTTAACATTTCTTCACCACAGTCATTCTAGCAATCCTTTGGAACCAAGCTGCTTCCAACAATTTATTTTGGCTCCTATGTTTATTGCTGTAGCGTAAAAATGCCATCTGACAGAGGTCTAGTTTTCTGCTGTTATTAACACACACACACACACACACACACACACACACACACACACACACACACACACACACACACACACACACACACACACACACACTGTAACTGTGCATACCCATTCACCAGCAAGCATACACCCAGACATGCACACGACACAGTGAAGGCACACACATGTGAATGATGCATGTGAATAAACACATACATACACACTAGTGAGAACAAATGCACACACACACAAACACACACAAAACCACATGGACACACTCACTCAGTCACTCCCTTGCACATTCACATACACACGCACTCTCACATATATACACACTCACTTTCAAAAGGATACACACACAGTCACTCACTTACATAGTTTCAGGCTTATTAACACTGAAACCTCTGATAACAGGGTTATCAACTACCATTCATAAAAGACAGAGCAACGAAGTAAAGAGTTTTGGGATAATGCTTCCAGTCCCCACATCTCTGTGCAATAACGTCTGATATAATCACATCCTTTAACTAATTCCACTTTTTCCTGCTAGAGTATGCAATTGGGTTGCAGTAAATCTGCGATGGGAGACAGGACTTCAAGCGTGACCACAAAGCAATGGGTATAAGGTCAATATGTGGCCTTGCAGTAAGCATTTATATAGTGGACTGCCTCCATTGAAAGGAATTAACTCCATAAATAATGTTCATGTGGGTATACCTTTTCAAACAATGCTTCAATTTTTTGTACATTTGGTCTTCACAGAGTTCAAGGGAGACACCACTGAGATGTGCAAGGTGGGCCTTACCACCTCCATATATTGAAGAAACATTGAAAATATCCACTGACTTAGCTATTAGCATTTTAGCATGGGATTTACAGAAGGAATCATTCTGCTTTATAATTGAATTAAACCAATTACTGTTTCTGAAGAGTAAAACTTGCCACAGGGGATTAATTTCCTTCAGGCCAAATTTGAAATATTTTATCAACAATGTGAAAGCTGTTTAAGCATAAGCTTGTCTGTGAGGTAACAGTCCTTGGGTGGAAGGAAGCAGAGGAATAGGAGAAGGTTGTTCAGCCCTTCTGGTCTATTCTACCATTCATTTAGATCATGGCTATTCTACATCTTAACTCCACCCCACGGATTTGGTTCGGTAACTCCAATACCATTAGCTAACAAAATCTATCTCAGTCTTGATTGGTACTTGGTTTAGTATTGCCACATGTACTAAGATACAGTGTAAAGCTTTGTTTTGCATGCTATCTAGATGGATCATTCCAAACATAAATACTACTTGAAGGTAGTACAAAAGGAAAGGCAATAACAGAACGCAGAATATAGTGTTACAATCACAGTGAAAGTAATTGGTAGTTTTGGTAAATTGGTTTATTATTGTCACATGTACCGAGGTACAGTGAAAAACTTGTCTTGCCTACTGTTCATACAGATAAATTCATTACAACAGTGTATTGATGTGGTACAAGGTAAAACAATAACAGAATGCAGAATAAAGTGTTACAGTTACAGAGAAAGTTCAGTGCAGGCAGACAATAAGGTACAAGATCACAACGAGGTAGGTTGTCAGGTCAAGAGCTCATCTTATCATATTAGATAATGTGTTTAATTATTGTCACATGCACCAAGATACGGTGAAAAACTTCCAGACAGGTCAGTTCAAGACATAAGTTCATCGAGGTAGTACAAGGGAAAAGCAATAACAGAATGCAGAATATAGTGTTACAGCTACAGAGAAAGTGCAGTGCCGGCAGACAATAAGGTGCAAGGACCATGATCAGGTAGATGGAGAGATCAAGAGTTCGTCTTTATCCTACAAGAAGTCTGTTCAAGGGCCTTAAAACAGTGGGATAGAAGCTGTCTTTGAGCCTGGTGATACATATTTTCAAGCTTGTTTCTGTGCTGTATGACTCTATGACTCTACAACTCTGAATGGCCTGACGTTAATTTTCTTGCACCTCCTTATATAGGGCTCTGCCATCAGTAAATGGTTTCTTGTTATCTGTCATAAAACCCCATGTTCAAAACCACCTTGATTAAAGTGAATCGTAGTGAATCATAGTGAATCAAGCACACTCAAAGGAAATAAGAACCTACTTATTACAAACATTCTCATATACAGTAGATACATAAGTAAGTGGTTGGCTAGATAAGTAGATAAGTAGTCAGAGAGACAAAGAGGTAGACAGGCAGTTAGATCAACAGATAGACAGACTACGTTGAACTATATTGGGCATTCAATCTGCTGGAGGAACTCAATGGATCGAACAGCTTCTGTGGGAGGAAAGGAATTGTTGTTGTTATGGATCGAAACCCTACATTAGGATTGAAACACTTCTGATGTAGTCCTTTTGCAGGATTTTGACCCGGAACATCAACACAAGTGCTGCCCGACCCGCTGAGTTCCTCCAGCAGATTGTTTGTTGCTCCAGATTCCGGCATCTGCGGTCTCTTGCGTCTCTATACAAAACATTCCTTAGACCTGAAATGGAATATCATATCAAATATTGGGCTGCCGTACTTTAGGAAGTTTGTGATGGTCCAAGAGAGGGTGAATTGGACAAGAAATATTCTCTGCACCGCTTGTCATCAAATTGTCCAGCTCGCAGCAGCATATTCAACTTAAATGATGGTAATAATTGGAACAGGCCAAAAGAGAGATTTATGTTAAAAGTATTTTTACCTCATAAGTACCTAAGATTTTTGAATTACAACCACAGAATGCATCCAGTTTGCACTGTTTCCTTGCCTTTGAGTTATTTTGTCAGAAATATTTTGTGACCTAATTATACAGGAAAAATGTGTTTAAAAATAAACAACTTGTCCAATGTTTTATGGGATCCATAACGATAGTGACTGAGCATAGTTTATATCAATTCATGAAGATAAAATGAGGATTGAGATATCAGTTCTTGTCATGAAAAAAATGCTATTTCAGAACATGTTACGAATTATAATTGTGAGATCAGGCACTTGTTTCAAAGTAATATAAATTCAGCAAATTACAGTAAGTACAGTAAAGTTATTTTCATATAAAAAGTCTTTAAAAATTGTTACAATATTTAGGACTGCAAATTTTATTTTCAGAGAAACAAAGGACCGCAGATGCTGGAATCTAGATGAAAAAACAAGATGCTGGAGGAACTCAGCAGGCCAGGCAGCATCCGTGGAGAAAAACAGACGGTCAACGTTTTGGGTCAGGACCCTTCTTCAGGACTGAAGGTAGGAAAAGGGGAAGCCCGATATATAGGGAGGATAAACAGAGCAGTGATAGGTGGACAAAAGAGGGGAGGTGAGGTGGGCACAAGGTGGTGATAGGGGGATGCAGGAAAGGGACAGTGAGACACAGAGCAAAGAAGATCGCATGGCTGTGGAATCGAGACACAGAGCCAGGAAGACAACGTGCTCTCTGTGATCTCCTCTGATGTCCGGCTCCTGATCATGTGCTCACTCAGACTTGATTCCATACCCATTTGCTCGTCATTGCTCTGTGTGTCGCTCTCTCTTACCTGCATCTACCAATCACCACCCTGTGCCCACCCCACCTCCTGTCTTTTGTCCACCTATCACTGCTCTGTTTTTCCCTCCTATCTATTGGGCTTCCCCTTTTCCTATCTTCAGTCCTGAAGAAGGGTCCTGATCTGAAATGTCCTGATCTGTCTGTTTTTCTCCACGGATGCTGCCTGACCTGCTGAGTTCCTCCAGCATCTTGAAATTTTTATTTTCACTTCAGCATTCCCGTAAACAACCCAAGTCCAATTCAACTCAGAGGGTAGTATTATTGTCCAGTATTTGCCTAAATTTGTCTTAATTTACTGGTCTAAGTATGCATATTATTCATGGCTGCACATTGTATACTGCTTCCAAAGTAACAGAAGGGCAATGGAAATGAATTTCAGAAGTGGAGAACAACACAAAGCCGCTGTAAATTTGGAAATTTGGTGCATGTGACTGAAGCCAAGTCTCCTCACCAGGAAAGGCTCCTGGGGTTTTGTGCATGTGTAACCATCACCAATAGATTTAGGTGTAAACATCACCAATAGCTTGTCCTGGTCCAACCACATAGACGTTATGGCCAAGAAAGCAGATACTGCCTCTGCTTCCTCAGAGGGCTAAGAAAATTTGGAATGTCCCCAAGACTCTCACCAATTTTTATCAATGCACCATAGAAAGCATCCTATCCGGATGCATCACAGCTTGGTAAGACAAGATAAGATATCTTTATTAGCCACATGTACATTGAAACAAACAGTGAAATGCATCTTTTGCGTAGAGTGTTCTGGGGGCAGCCCACAAGTATCACCACGCTTCTGGTGCCAACATAGCATGCCCACAACTTCCTAACCCGTATGTCTTTGGAATGTGGGAGGAAACTGGAGCACCCCGAGGAAACCCACGCAGACACAGGGAGAACATACAAACTCCTTACAGACAGCGAGAGGAATTGAACCCAGGTCGCTGGCACTGTAATAGCATTACACTAACCACTACACATCTGCTCTGCTTAGTCCTTCATGAAAACCAGCATCCCTTTCAAGGACTCCGTCTACACTTCCTGCTGCCTCAGGAAAGCAGCCAACATAATCAAAGACCCCTCCCACACCAGACATTCTCTCTTCTCCCCCCTTCCATCAGGCAGAAGATACGAAAACATGCACCACCAGGCTCAAGGACAGCTTCTATCCTGCTGTTATAAGACTCTTGAACGGACCTCTTGTACGATAAGGATGAACTCTTGACCTCACAATCTACCTCATCATGGCTCTTGCATATTATTGTCTACCTGCACCTCACTTTCTCTGTAACTGTAACACTACATTGTGCATTCTATTATTGCTACTCCCTTGTACTACCTCAATATACTTATGTTTTGAAATGATTGGTACAGATAACATGCAAAACAAAGTTTTTCACCATATTTCAGTACATGTGGCAATAATAAACCAATTACCATTTATGTACTAGACACTGTAACCTCTCATATACTATTGCACATGTTATTTGAAACACTATGAGATTCAGCCAATTGCAAACCAAAATCTGATTTATTATTTATGAATGAACAAATGTAGCTTTCCCGTCATGTTCAATCAATCAGTCCCCTGTTGGGTCATTGAACATCAAAATGATAAATCAGACAATTTTACTCTTAAATGTGAGTTTAAACATTCCCTGAACCAACCGGCACTAAGCTTTCAAAAATAGTCTCTGTTCCTCACTCTGAATTCAAAGCTGCTATAGACTGATTCAGTAAGAAAAAAGGCAAAAGTCTATCTGTTAGACCCGATCTCACACATATCCCTGGCCTGGCACCCTATACCCTTACCTCGATTTTCATTGGCGTGTAGGAAAATGAGGGGTGATCTTGTAGAGGTGTATAAATATATGGTCAATATGCACCCTCTTTTTCCCAGGCTTGACAATCAGAACTAGAGGTCAGAGGTTTAAGGTGAGAGTGGAGAAATTTAAGAAGAACCTGAGGGGCAACTTTTTCACCCAGAGGGTGATCAATATGTGGAATGAGCTGCCAGAGGAAGTGGTTGAGGCAGGTACATTAATAACGTTTAAAAGGTGCTTCATCAGGTGCATAAATAGGGAAGGTTTAGAGGGATAGAGAGACATGGGCCAAAGGCGGGCAAATAGGTCTAGCTTAGGTGGGAATCTTGGTCGGCATGGACCAGTTGGGCCGAAGGGCCTGTTTCCATGCAGTATGACTCTCTGACTCTATCCACAACACAATGGGCTGGAATGCCTACTTTCTGGATTGCTATTATGACTTATCAATGTTGTGTCAAAGCAGGAGTCTTTATCCTTGGCTTAAGCTCACCCCATCTGCTGCTCCTGATGAGAATTTGCTTCCTATCTTTTCTATCTATATAGCATGTCCCCTTATACTGACCCTTTCTTTAGCTAACTAATGAGACACCTTTTCATATGGATGGCATGGTGTGAAAAAGTTTGAGGTTAGTTGATCAGTCCGATAGGATTTGTATGAAGGACAGAGTGTTTTATGTGGAGTTAGATCAGTGTTACCACAGTCACATTCTGCGGAATTCCTGATACACTATTTCAGCATCACGTGACCTCAGTAGCCCTGGTCGGTCCTGATCTAATTTAGAGCCTTCCATGTTTCATGCAGTTGATCAAAGCCAGCAGATTTAATGTTCAGTGAGGGATTAAAAGTTTGTTCTGAATGGTGGTTTCAATTCTAGCAGTTCCTCTGAGTTGTTGCAGTGTTGTGCCAGAGCACATGTCTACACAGGTTTCTTGGAGACCAAAGCAGTGTGCAGGGAGATTTGTGAAAGCTCTTTGGGTGTGGAGGTCGGGGTTGTTGTTCATGCAGTTGACCTCTTGGTCTAGAGCTTTGCAACAGCAGATATCATGGTGACACAGCGGTGCAGCTATCAGAGCCACTGTCTCACAGGGCCAGAGACCTGGGTCCAGTCCTGACCTCCACTGCTGTCTGTGTGGAGTTTGCATGTTTTCCCTGTAACTATGTGGGTTTCCTCCGGGTGCTCCAGTTTCCTCCCACATCCCAAAGACATGCAGTTAATTGGCCAGTGTAAATTGTCCCCAGTGTTTCGGTGAGTGGTAGAATCTGGAGGAAGTTGATGAGAATGTGGGGAGAATCAATAATGGGATTAATGTAGGACCAGTGTAAATGTGTGTTTGATGGTCAATGCAGACTCAGTGAGCTGAAGGACCTGCTCCTCTGTTATATCTCTCTGTGACTCTATCTAGTACGGAATGCTTGCCTCAATCAGTCGGGACAGGAAGTCATATTGCAGCTGTATAAAAATTTGTTGAGGGCTGCACTTGGAATATTGTGTGCAGTTCTGTTCACCCCATTACAGGAAGGATGTGGAGGCTATGGTGAGAGTACAGAAGAGGTTCACCAGGATGCTGCCTGGATTAGAGAGTATTACCTACAAGGAGAGGTTGGACAACGTTGGATTGTTTCCCCTGGCACGTCGAAGGCTGAGGGGAGACCTGAGAGAAGTTTATAAAATTATGAGAGGCACAGATAGAGGAGACAGCCGGTATCTTTTTCCCAGGGTCAAGATGTCTAATACCGGAGGATATGCATTTAAGGTGAGAGAGGCAAAGTTTAAAGGGGATGTGCGGGGCAAACTTTTTTTTTACACACAGGGTGGTAGGTGCCTGGATCAGGTTGCCGGAGTGGTAGTGAAAGCAGATATGATAGTGGCATTGAAGAGGCATTTTGACAGGCACATGAACATGCAGGGTATGGAGGGATATGGATCACGTGCAGGCAGATGGGTTTAGTTTAATATGGCCTCGTGGTCAGCACATACATCATGGTCCAAAGGACCTGTTCCTGTGCTGCTCTGTGTTGTTGAAGAACAATCCCAGCAGCACCAGCAGCCACTGAATGGTGTATACTTAAGGGTTCTGATTACAGCGTGAGTTGCAAACTTTACTCCCCTATCCTTGCACTTGGAATGAACTGTGATGCTTCCATTGTAGGAACTCACACCTTTAAGTGAACCCATTCTTGTCTTTAATCTGTATTTCATATTGAAAGGAGAATCTCCAATAAACACAGTTGAATGTGATGATAAAGATTCAATTGTGTCCAATCACAGAATCATGATGGCCTATCAAGTCTGTGTTGGGTATGGGAAATAAGAGGTTTTACTTTTCTCTTAATAGACTTCGTATGCACAGAGTATCCGAAATCAGGAGCAGAATTCAAACTCACATCTGCAACGGAAACTGTAATCTGAGAGTTACACACACATGCAAGGACACACACATGAACACACACACACACACACACACACACACACACACACACACACACACACACACACACACACACACACACACACACACACACACACACACACACCATTCTGTCATATCATTATATGAAATACCTCAGCCCATACAGCAGGATGAGCTGTAGAACAGTCCAAATGCAAAGTTTCGCTACTTGCGGTAGTGTAGCGGTTAGAGTAATGCTATTACAGCGCCAGCGACCTGGGTTCAATTCAGGCCACTGTCTGTTAGGACTTTGTATGTTCTCCCCATGACTGCGTGGGTTTCATTCATGTGCCCATCCAAGCCCCTCTTAAAAGCCCCCAATGAATTTGCCTCCACCACCCTATCAGGCAACACATGCCGGGCATCCATCACTCTCTGAGTAAAAAACGTACCCCTCATGTCTGTTCTGAACCTACCTCCTCTCATCTTAAATGCATGCCCTCTGGTATTGGATCGCTCAATAATGGGAAAAAGATATTGCTTGTCCACCCTATCTATGCCCCTCATAATGTTATACACTTCCAACAGATCACCTCTCAGCCTCCACCGCTCCGGAGAAAAGACCCCAAGTTTGTCCAGCCTCTGCTGATAGCACATGCCCTCTAATCCAGGCAGCATCCGAGTAAACCTCCTCTGCACCCTCTCTAAAGCCTTGACATCCTTCCTATATTGAGGTGACCAGAATTGCACACAATACTCTAAATGCAATCTAACCAGAGTTCTATAGAGATGCATAGAGATATAATTAGAATAATATTTTGGAGAAATATTTCTTTATTTCTTTATTTATCATTGTACTGTTGCAACAACACAACGAGATTACGATGGCACTCCCTTGCCTAATAAAAACCAAAACAATAAATTGATAAGAGGAATTATAACTATAAAATAAAACAAACATACTTACACAAATATAAAGTATAAAAAAAATAAAAAGGCAGTGTGCAAATGAACCGTGATAATAATAATAATGATAACCAGCAGCATATCAATATCAATATATTAAATAACACCATGATGAGTCCAGCCGGTAAAGGGGGGAAGATATAGTATGTGTATGTATGTATGTATAGGAGGTGTCAGTCCATGTTCAACAATTTAACAGCTTTGGGAAAAAAGCTGTGTTTCAGTCTTGTAGTGTGTGCATGTATTGTCCTGTATCACCTACCAGAGGGGAGTAGTTTAAAAAGGTAGTGAGCAGGGTGAGCTGGTTCTCGAATGATGTTTAAAGCCCTGCTCCGACATCGAGCCTGATAGATGTCCTCCATCGCTGGTAACTGAGTCCCAGTGATGTTTTGGGCCATCTTAATGACCCTCTGCAGGGCCTTCTGCTCCTTCCTAGTGCAGCTGGCATACTAAGCAGTAATGCTGTATGTCAGGATGCTCTCCACCGCACACCGGTAGAAGTTCACCAGAATGTTCTGACACAGTCTGGCTCTCCTCAATTTCCTCAAAAATAGAGGCATTGCTGTGCCTTCCTAATGACAGCTGAGGTGTGTGTTGCCCAGGAAAAGTCCTTGGCGATGTATGCCCCCAGGAATTTAAAACTGTAGACTCTCTCCACAGCCTCGCCACCAATATTATAGTGATAGTAATCACAACAATTCATCCCTGCTTATGAAATGTACAGCATCCTCACTGGAGTTGACAGGACGGATGG
This sequence comes from Pristis pectinata, assembly GCF_009764475.1. NCBI lineage: Eukaryota > Metazoa > Chordata > Chondrichthyes > Rhinopristiformes > Pristidae > Pristis > Pristis pectinata. The sequence continues at coordinate 80,912,763 of NC_067415.1, forward strand.
TGGAGATGATGGAAGTGTTGAGAACCACGGACTAGTCTCAAAATAAGGTGTTGGCCTTTTAAGATGGAGTTGGAAAGAATTTCTTTCTTGGAGAGGCTAGTGGTTAGTACAGGAAAGTGGTACCAAGGTAAAAGATCAGTCATGATCTTAATAAATGGCAAAGCAAGCACAAAGGGTTGAACAGCCCATGTTTGCTTCTTTACCTTATGTTTACTTATTATTTAAATTAAAATGGTGCCCATCATTTGTGGATGGTCACGTGAAGTCTGCCTGTCAAAGAGATCTCCCTAACTGGTGAACACGTGTTCAAAGGTCCTTTCAGTAACTTAGCATCTCCGTAAATCAGTTCGGAACTGGTGGAGAAAGTATTTAAATTTGATGCAACCAAAAACCACATGAGCTGTGAATCAGGAATGGAATGATGGCTTTCTGGGATCGCTATAAATTTGTTTTTCTGTGGCTTCCAGCATTATCAGCACCTCTTTAAAAATCATATCTTTGCAGCCTTGATGCTGCAGCTGGTTTATAATTACATGGTGCTCCTATTGTTCAAATGGAACATACAGACCTAAACGAATGTTCAAATAGTTGTAACTACATAATGGGTTTCCAAGGGTTATGAAATGTATCTTCCTTGTCACCTTACCATATATTGAGGGAGAAATGTGCAAGCCAGTTATCCATCATTGTCAGCAGTGAGGCACATTTCTTATCACACCGTGCATTCACTTCATGTACCTTTGTTACTCATTCACCGTGCATAGAAGTATTTCCTTGTTATCAGGCACATGTTAGCTTACAGTGCAATGTCCCTTATAACCACAGCACAGTCACTGGTTAAAGTTACAAAGAACAATTCAATTGTATGCCTCTGGTGATCTCCAGTGAGGGGACCACGGTTGTGACTGGAATCTGAAGTCTAAATAATTGACTCATGCTGTCATATGTTTATCATTACTTGCAAAGTAGAGTGTAGTTTTCTCACGGCTTTGCCTCGTAGAATAGTATTAACATGTTGAACCTGATCTAACCAGCTGTAATGAGATCCCACCATCAGTGAGATCTTCCCCTCCCCACCCCTTCCCGCCTTCTTCAGGGACAACTCCCCCTGGGACTCCCTGGTCCTCTCATCCCTCCCCACTCAGCCACCCCTCCCTGACTGCTGGCACTTTCCCCTGCAGGAGGTGCAACACTTGTCCCTACACCTCCTCCCTCACCACCAGCCAGGGACCTAAACAGCCCTTCCAAGTGAGGCAAAGAGTCACATACAACTTCTCCAACCTCATCTACTGCCTTAGTTGCTCACGGTGTGGTCTCTTCTACATTGGCAAAGACCAAGTGGAGATTAGGCGAACGATTCGCAGAGTGCCTGCCCTCTTTCCGCAATGGCCGTCCTGAGCTCCCAGTTGCATGCCATTTCAATTCCCCTTTCCACTCCCACACTGACCTGTCTATCCTCGGCCTTCTCCACTACCATGGTGAGACCTAACGCAACCTAGAGGAACAGCACCTCATTTTCCACCTGAGGAACCCAATGGCATGAACATAGACAAGAGAGACTGCAGATGCTGGAAATATGGAGCAACGTACACGAAATGCGGGAGGGACTCAGCAGGTCAGGCAGCATCTATGGAGGGAAATGAACAGTCGATGTTTCAGGCCGAGACCCTTCATCAGGTCTGGAAATAAAGAAGCCAGAATAAAAGGTTGAGGGGGGCAGGGAGATGAGCATGAGCTGGCAGGTGACAGGTGAGTCCAGGTGAGAGGGGGAAGGTAGGAAGGTGGGGGAGGGGAGTGATAGAAGGAAATGATGTGAGAAGCTGGGAGGTGATAGGTGGAAGAGACAAAGGGCTGAAGGAAGAAGAAAGAATTTGATAGGAGAGGACAGGAGACCCGCCTCATTCCCTTTATTCCTCTACTGCACTCTATCCAGGATAAGGTAAATGGGAAGGAACTGAGGCTGAGTAGCAAGGGAAGTGTTGCAGAGGCATGGACCCCAAGGGCAATTCCCACTGAAAATTGCCCCCCGTGTCTGTCAGGTTTAGATCATCTCGGGTCAGGATATCAGAAAACTGGTGTGCCTCCGGAATTGGCTCAGGGCGAGATTGGCCGTGGTGCGGATGGATTCAGGTCGAGTTCTGATGTTAGAGCCAAGCCAATTGTTCGTGAGATGTCATAGCGGGACAAGTGAAAGATGGTAACGGATTAGACAAGAATATGGCCTAGATGTTCATTTATGGACCAGCAGCCAGAGGTTTGGGCTATTGACCCAGAGATGCAAGTTCGAATCCCACAATGGCAATTGGGGAATTTAAATTCCAATAATTAAATCAATCTGAAATGATTAGAGAAAAGAAGGCTAATCTCAGTCTAAGTCACCATGGAATGAGTAGATTGTTGTTGAAAAACTATCTGGTCTTTCAGGCCTGTCATTAGTTTATTATCAGTAGCAGAATTACCTGGTTTGGTCTCTTTGTAACTCCAGACCCAAGAATCTGATTGACTCTTAAATGTCCATTAAGTTCAGGAGCAGTTAGATGTCACCATTGCATGTACAGTCCACATCCATGGAGCAACGAAAAATATATACAACCTGGAACAAGTCCAACACAAGCCTCTTCACGTCCTTCTTCATTTCATCCCATCAGCATAACCTCACTCATATTCCACATAGCCTCTATTCTCGGAATAAAGGAATTCCACCCAAATTATCCACCAAGTTTATTAATGACTATCTTTTCATAATGGCTCCTGTTATTTTGTTTTCTTCACCAATGGAAGCATACTACCTGCTCAAGAAAATCTTCTATAATCTTAAAAGCCTAAGGGGAAGAGGAAAAATAATATGACAAATTCTTAAAACGTTTTGTACCAGGGAGTTGGTAATATAATATTCATTTTCTCCCCCTGCAGCAGACTGAGAAAGATGCAGCTTCTGGTACATATGATGAACTATTAAATGATTTGGTAACGTGTCCATCAGTGCTAACAGTTTTAACCTGGAGAAGATAGATACAACACTATATTGATCTCCAAGTCACAGGCTTAACTACTTGAAGGGTTTTCTGATTTAATTTCTGTCACTTAAGATTTGTTTAATGCAGCAATGAATACCATTTATTGTGTTCATTACCCATGAGGTGTACATTTTGGATTTCAATCAGATGGCTACTGAAATGCCACATGGTATGTGAAGTGTTATTATATGCACACAAGTACACAGACATGCATTAAGATATCAGCTCCTGCATAAATTGCAGTGCTTGATAGATTACATGACACTATAATGTGTAACTTCCCTGAAGATTTCAAACTGTTACCTCCTGCACATGATAAATGAAGAACTAAAGAAAGAAATCGCATTTGCATGGCATCTTTCAGAATTTCAAGACATCCCAGTAACATAAAGAGGATAATTTTTGATGCATTGTCAGTATTGTAATGTTATATTGTAGGAAAATACGGTAAACAATTTGTATGCAGCAAATTCTCCAAAAAACAGCAGCATGACAATGTCCTCATAACCAGTTTTAGGGACATTGATTAAGGAAAAACAGTTGGGAAGGAGACCAGAGAAAATATAGATGCTATATTCTGAAATAAAAGTAGAAAATGCTGGAGGTGCTCAGCAGGTCAGACGGGCGGTGTCTGTGGGGAGGGAAAAGGGGAGTTAATGTTTCAGGTCGATGACCTTTCATCAGAAAGACGCAGATAAGAACTGCCTTGCTCTTCTTCATAGTATTGCCATGAGATCTTCTGTATCCACCTGAGTGGACGGGAAGAGCCTTGGTTTAACATCATGTCTGAAAGCCAAAGGTCTCCTTCAGTGTTACACTAGAACATCAGCATGGATGTTCAGGCTCAAGCCACTGGGGCTGGACTTGAGCTCATTGCCCTGTAGACACAACTGGAACTTATTAATTCATGGACAGTACAACCATGAGACTTGTATGGTTTTATTGAATAAATTCTCTACTCATCATATATCTAACGTAGGTTCTACTTGTACAACCACAGATCAAAAATCATTGGGTAGATTTGCTTTGGCTGGATTAATTCTATTAATATTGTAAAAAAGCAACTTCTAATTTCCCTCTCTCTTCACGCAATTGCAGAAACATTGCTCAAAATACCGTAATATGTCTGCATAAATAGTAAAGAGAAATCTCCTCTTCTAGAGCAGATTCTGTATAAAAAAATCTGGCATTTGTTCATGCATCTTTTGCCTTTCAAACTCATGCACTGACAGATGATGACATTATAATGTAATGGAAATAAAGTAAAACATCATAGTATATTTTTAGGCATGTGGATGGTCTTCCAAGAACAGTGCTTCAGATGTTGTACAGACACACAATACACAACCATTCAGCTCTTGAACCAACCAGCACAACCCTAATCACTACAGTTTGGCAATGTTATGACCATTTTGCACTAAAATGGACTTCTTTTTTATTCTGCGTTCTTTTTTGTAAAATTTGTGTATAATTTATGTTTAATTTATGTTTTTTCTTGTGAATGCTGCTTAAATAATACTATGTTCCTGTGATGCTGCTGCAAGTAAGTTTTTCATTGCACCTGTGCATACATGTACTTGTGCATCTGACAATAAAATTGACTTTGACTTTGACACACACACAGAGCAGAAGTGTACAGGTGACAATTCGAAAGAAGAAATAAGCCATCTTCTACTCATCCACAGTGGCAGCGATCAGTCCTCCACAATTCCTGGAGGCTGCTGCTGTCTTTAGAACACTGCGTAAGTATAATTTCCCACCTGCCTCTCCTTCCTTCCCACCTCTCAGTAATAAGTACACAGGCAAGGCATAATATTCTCTCCGGACAATGGAAAAATGCAGCTGCTACAGAATCAGCTTCCAGTGGTACTTTTGCCTTCCCTGCAGCAAATTCTCCCACTCCGTTCCTGGGAATCATCTTTTGACTGACATCCACTTTAAATCTGCTGAGCGCACTTCCTTCAACACTGCATCCTGTAAGGACTCTATTCCATTAAGTGAAATGTTGAGGAGGCTGCATGACGAACAGTGGATTCGGAATACAAGACTGGATGAAGCACAAGCACATTTCTGAAACACTCTCGGGACCCCAGCTCAGCAGGAAGAGGGAGGTAAAAGGACATTGGTTGCATCTCCTGTGCTTGTGTGACAAGGTGCGATGGTAAGGAGCAAACTGAGGAGAGAACCAAGGTGCCTTGGATAGAATGGAGCATTGGGGTGACGGAAAAGGGAAGGAAGGAGAAGAATCCTTTAACAATGGTATAAACATAGGAAATGGAAGAGCATGATATTTTGAATGTGCAGTCCAGCAGAATAGAGGCCAAGTTCAAGGGGAGACTTGTCATAGCTCTGAGGGGAAGGGGAAGGACACGGATGATGGAACTGCGATTGGTGATGTTTAGGATCTAGTCAACTGTAATAGACTGGTGTTGAATATGGACAGCAATTGAGTGGTCCTGGTGACAGGTCCAGCACCTACAAATAGACTCATTGAGCAATACAGCACAGATACAAGCCCTTTGGCCCAATGAATCCAGTTCAAGTACTAGCATATTACTTGAATCACCTTAGACTGGTACAACACTGAAGGAGGCCATTTGGCCTATCGTATCTGGGAACCCCACCCTCCTACTTTTTCCCAATGCTGTTGCAAATAATTTCAGAATCAGGTTTATTATCACTGACTTATGACATGAAACTTGTTGTTTTGCGGCAGCAGTACAGTGCAAAGACTGTACAATCTATAAATTACAAAAATAAATAAACAGTGTAATGAAAAGGAATAATGAGGTAGTGTTCATGGGTTCACAGACGCTTCAGAAATCTGATGGCAGAGGGGAAGAAGCTGTTCCTGAATCGTTGAGTGTGGGTCTTCAGGCTCCTGTACCTCCTCCCCGATGGTAGTAACGAGAAGCGGGCGTGTCCCGGATGGTGAGGGTCCTTAGTAATGGATGCTGCCCTCTTGAGGCACCGTCTCTTGAAGATGTCCTCAATGGTGGGGAGGGTTGCGCCTGTGATGGAGCTGGCTTGAGCCTACAACCCTCTGCAGCCTCTTGCAATCCTGCACATTGAAGCCTCCATACTAGGCTGTGATGCAACCAGTCAGAATGCTCTCCACCGTACATCTATAGAAATTTGTAAGAGTCTTTGGTGACATACTAAATCTCCTCAAACTCCAAATGAAGCAGAGCCGCTGGCGTGCCTTCTTTGTGATTGCATCAATGTGTTGGGCCCAAGATAGATCCTCTGAGATGTTGATGCCCAGGAACTTGAAGCTGCTCACCCTTTTGAAATCTACTCAGCACCCTGGGAGACAGAGTGTTCTAAATCCACACCACTCCTTCGATAAAGTAATGCTCTTCATATCAACTTAGTTCCTTCCAACACACGAAGCATTGGAGGAACACAGTGGGTCAGGCACCATTTATTGGAGGGAAGTGGACAGTGAACGTTTTGGTTCAAGACCCTTCATCCGGTCTGGTAAGAAAGAGGGCAGATAGCCACTATAAAAAGGAGAAGAGAAGGGGTGGAGCAAGAGCTGGCAGGTGATAGGATCCAGGTGAGGGGGGTGATAGGCAGATGAGGGGGTGGGGGGGAGAGTGGGAATGATGTCAGCAGCTGGGAGGTGATAGGTGGATGTGACAGAGCGCTTAAGATGATGGAGTCTGATAGGAGAGGAGGGTGGACTGTGGAATAAAGGGAGGGACATGGGGAGGGGAAATGAGTGGGAGAAGTCTGTGGGTCAGATGAAGAGGATAGAGGAGGGGATAAAGATAAAGCTATGGGGGCCAGTTGGATCAGGAGGAGAGAGAAAAGGGACGGGCGGGAGCGGTTGCCAGACGTTTGAGAATTCAGTGTTCAGGCCACCAGGTTGGAGACTGCCCAGGCAGAATATGACGTGCCATTTCTCTACTTTGCGTTTGGCCTCAACTTGGCAGTGGAGGAGGCCGTGGGCAGACATGTCGGTATGGGAATGGGAGTAGAATTAAAATGGCTGGACACTGGGAGATCCAGGCGGGCACAGCGGATGAAGCGAAGGTCCCCAATCTCCATCCGGTCTCACCGATGGAGAGGAGGCTGCAACATAAGAGTTAGGGTTAGGTTCTCCAGGCTCCAACCTGGCAGCATGAACTTTGAATTCTCAGACTTTTGGTAACCTCTCTCCCCTCTTCCCCTTTTCTCTTTCCTCTCTCCTCCTGATCCACCAGCCCACATCGCCATATCTCTTTTCCTTCCCCACCCTCTTCCTCTGCCCGTCACCCACACACTCCTTCCACCGCTTCTTCTCCCCACCTCCCTCCCTTTATTCCACGCTCCACCGTCCTCTCCTGTCAGATTCCATCATCTTTAGCCCTTTGTCACTTCCACCTATCATTTCTGAGCTCACTCCCACTCTCCCCCCTCTCTCTCTCATCTGCCTATCACCATCCCTCACCTGGATCCACCTATCACCTGCCAGCTCTTGCTCCACCCCTTCCCTCACCTTTATACTGTCCATCTCCCCTCTATCTTTCAGTCCCGATGAAGAGTCTCGACCCAAAACATCGACTGTCCATTTCCTTCCACAGATGCTGCCTGACCTGCTGAGTTCCTCCAGCACTTTGTTTTTGCTCCAGATTCCAGCATCTGCAGTCTCTTGTGTCTCCAGGTCCTTTCCACATGCATAATCAACCCTTCTGCTGCAGGAAACAATTCCTCTTTATCTACTCTACCTACATCCCTCACAATTTTAAACACCTCCATTAAACCTCCTCTCTTTCATTATGGTAAGAACAATCCATTTGCCTGATGTGGTCATGTTATTGAAATCACTCATCTCTTCTCTAGCACTATATTCTTTCTTTAAACTATTTTTGAACACTACTTTTGAATCTTTCCCCATGTTCATGAACACCACACAAACACTTTTGTGCCATTTAACCGCACACAAGCCTCGCGTCTCAGGCGCTACTGAGTTTTTAAGGGAAGGTTCATGACCAAAGCTGCTGTTGGCACAGCTCACAAGCACCAAACAGACCACCTTTACTGATGCAACATAACTTTTAGGCCAAGAGGTTTTGGCAGAGTAAGTGAAGATGGGTTTGTACCCAGAGAGCTCTGATCTCAAGTAATTGTCAAAAAAAGCCAGCAGAGAGGTGAGGTATTTGTGTAGCAATTTGCTACAATCCTAAAGGTGCTGAAAGAAAATAAACAAAGGGTTATAACCAAGGCACAAAAGTGTACATGTTGTGTTCATAAACAAGGAGAAGGATTTAATAGCAGCGTTCAAAAATAGTTTAAAAAGGAAAAATAAATGTAGTGTCAAAGGACCGGGAAATTAGCACCAATTTTAACCTTAACACCAACTATAACACTGATGCTCATTCTTAGAACCAGCAGATAACTGATGGACCAAATGGCCTCTTCAGTACAGTGTGATTCTACGAACGGGAGGAGTTTTGAGTTTCAATGATCTGCTGCATCTCTGTCACAATGTCCTATGAGTTAATTATAAAGCTGAAATGCAGTGACTTTACAGTTAGCCAGAGTGAAGATCATTGGACATTTTGCCTGTCCAGCACACTACTGGAATTGACTGATTGGTAGACATGTCCTCTTCATGTTACCACCATCGGGGAGGAGGTACAGGAGCCTGAAGACCCACACTCAATGACTTGGGAGACACAAGAGATTCTGCAGATGTTGGAATACGGAGCAACACACACAAAAAGTACTGGAGGAACTCAACAGGTCAGGCAGCATCTATGGAGAGAAATAATGAAGGATCTCGACCCAAAACATCGACTGTTTATTTCTCTCCATAGATGCTGCCTGACCTGCTGAGTTCCTCCAGCACGTTTTGTGTGTGTTGTTCAGCGATTCACGAACAGCTTCTTCCCCTCCACCATCAGATTTCTGAACAGTCCATGAACCCATGAACACCACCTCATTATTCCTTTCTGTTGAACTATTTATTTTGCAATTCATAGTAATTTTTATCTCTTTGCTCTGTCCTGCTGCCACAAAACAACAGATTTCACATTGTACAAGGCAGTGATAATAAACCTGATTCTGATGAACATTGTTCTCATCTAACAGCATTTCCTAGAACTTATTCTGCTGTTATCGAGAGGTGTTGCTGAAATTTGTTTTCTCCTCAGTGTAAATGGACCATTTATTAAGTGAAATGATTCTGTTACTGTACAATCGACTGCTTTGAGTTACAAGACCTGGCAGACCAAGAACTCAATGGCAGAAACAGTGTTTTCGATAAGTACTCTGTAAATACCTGCTGGATTTCTACTTCAGCTTAAAAAGACATTAAAATCTTAGACAGCTGGAAGTAATGATCAGGTAGCAATCAAATCAGAGAACATGATGGCTGTGTGGCTTTTGACCAGAATATGAATCCTGTGATGAAAGTACTGTATCTGTATCTGTAAGGTCCAGATGAAGGGTCTCAACCCGAAACGTCATCTATCCATTTCCCTCCATAGACACTGCCTGACCCATTGATTTCCTCCAGTGCTTTTTGTGTTGCTCAGATATTGGTTACCTTTTTCATGACATTGCTTCCCTTTTCTTTTGAGCATGCATCTACTTTTCTACCTGGTATAAGTGACAGCTCTTTGTGAATTTTATTTTCATTTTTGACATCTAATTATTCCAATTTAATTGATACTGTTGGCTAGACTATGTAGACAATATACTTAGCTTCTAACATCGTCTCAGCTATGCTTACTTGACCAATGTCTTCTCTTGTTTAGTCAACAAGGCAAAGCAATGGAAACAATGTTAAGTGGTCCAACACCACTGATGCCAAACATGATGATGCTGGAGGAACTCAGCAGGCCAGGCAGCATCCGTGGAGAAAAGCAGGCGGTCAACGTTTCGGGTCAGGACCCTTCTTCAGGACTGAAGATAGGAAAAGGGGAAGCCCAATATACAGGAGGGAAAAGCAGAGCAGTGATAAGTGGACAAAAGAGGGGAGGCGGGATGGGCACCAGGTGGTTATAGGTAGATGCAGGTAAGAGATAGTGATGGGCAGGTGCAGGGGAGGAGGGGAGAGCAGATCCACCAGGGGATGGGTCAAAGGTAAGGAGAGAGCAGAAAAAAGGTAGAAAAACAGAGGCTAGGAAAGAGAAGAGATGAAACATGGTGGGGGGTGGGTGGGTTTTGGGAAAAGGGGGTGGGGATTACCTAAAGTGGGAGAATCCAATGTTCATGCTGTTAGGCTGCAAGGTTCCAAGATGGAAAATGAGGTGCTGTTCCTCCAGTTTGCGCTTGGAATTCTCCTGGCAGTGGAGAAGGCCGAGGACTGACATACCAGTGATGGAGTGGGAGGGGAAGTTGAAGTGAAGTGCTCCACCACTGATGCTACACACAGCCACAGTACTTGGCCAGCTCCTACCTTGATTTAACATTCATCTTTTGCATAGCACAAGCATGGAGAACCCAATACTTGAAATGGCAACAGTCTACCCGGTCACTCTTACATTATGAAAGATACATCCTGCTCTGCAGAACCTCTGATGTGCAGAATTTCAATTCTCTTGTTCCACTTCAACACACTGTCACTTATGTATCTGCCAATGTTTGCAGCTTGAATGTGAAACATGTAGGTAGATTCATGATAATTTACAGCCCATTCACCCTGTTGTGTCCAGCCCAGACAAAAAAAATAAGGAGCAACCTGATGATCCCAATTTCCAGCTCTTGATTTGTAGTCTTGTGCAGTATGTATTTTTTTATATATGTGGTGATAATTTCTGCCCCCACTACCCTCTCAGGCATCAAGTTCCAGATCCTTGGCCATTCATTGAGTGATTTTGGAACATCAACCCTCTAATCCTTCCACCAATTATCTTAAATCCATTGGTTCACAGATGGGGAGACACAAGAGACTGCAGATGCTGGAATCTGGACCAACAAACAAAATGCTGGAGGATAAGATAAGGTGAGATCTCTTTATTAGTCACATGTACATCGAAACACACAGTGAAATGCATCTTTTTCGTAGAGTGTTCTGGGGGCAGCCCGCAAGTGTCGCTGCACTTCTGGCGCCAACATAGCACGCCCACAACTTCCTAACCCGTACATCTTTGGAATGTGGGAGGAAACCAGAGCACCCGGAGGGAACCCATGCAGTCACAGGGAGAACGTGCAAACTCCTTATAGACAGCGGCCGGAATTGAACCCGGGTCACTGGCACTGTAAATGTCTTCTCTTGTTCAGTCAACAAGGCAAAGCAATGGAAACAATGTTAAGTGGTCCAACACCACTGATGCCAAACATGATGATGCTGGAGGAACTCAGCAGGCCAGGCAGCATCCGTGGAGAAAAGCAGGCGGTCAACGTTTCGGGTCAGGACCCTTCTTCAGGACTGAAGATAGGAAAAGGGGAAGCCCAATATACAGGAGGGAAAAGCAGAGCAGTGATAAGTGGACAAAAGAGGGGAGGCGGGATGGGCACCAGGTGGTTATAGGTAGATGCAGGTCAGTGGATCGAGCAGCATCTGTGGGAGGAAAGGAATCGTCAATGTTTCGGGTTGAAAACTTGCATCAAGACTCGTGATGCAGGATTTTGACTCGAAATGTCAACAATTCCTTTTGTCCCACAGATGCTGCTCGACCCACTGACTTCCTCCAGCAGATTGTTTGTTGGTTCCCAGACAGGGATGTGTGATCCCCATGGGGATGTAGGTCTCCAATCAGAGATCTTTAATTAATATTGAGGTAATGAGTTACAATGATCACAAAATACTTAAAAATAAATTTTAGAAGTATTCTTAGTACACACTGCCCAGCTATAGGGCAGCTCACAATACAAAGAGATCCCCAACACCTTAACAGTAATGGTTGCATTAAATTTCTGCCTCCTGGTTACTGGCATCTCTGCTAAGGTTGCTGTGGACTGATTAAACCGGATGTCCACCAAAATGCAGCAGCCAGTCCTTAAGACAAGGATTTAGCAGACAGATGAGCCCATATTATCTGACATTTGTGATAGGCACAACAGATGTGTCAATGGAAACTGCTCCTGGACAAATGACGCCTATTGCCAGTACTAACTGAGTGCAGATCCCACATGGCACTGATGCAATACACAGAGCTGTGTCAGCAATAGCACGGTGCGTTGTGTACAAGTGACAAGCAGGATGATCTATATGCCGTGCTAGGGAACAGCTTTTAAAATACATTCCAGCTAGCTTAAACACATTGGTAGCTATAGAGACAATATCTTAAAGAGCACGTACAAGTACAGAATCATATGTGCAGAGAGAGGCTATTTGGCCCTTCATTACAGAGCAGCTCTGTGAAAGAGTGACCAATTATTCCTGCCAACATTTTCCCTATTGTCTTATATTCTCTCTCTTAATCAGGCATACACCCAATTCCCTTTTGAAAAAAAACAGTATTCCACTACCTCATCCATAACTGGCTGGCAGACATGATGAGCTGTGGCCTCCATTTGTGCTGCAAAGTTCCATTATTCCATGATCCACACTTTCAACCAGCATTCCAAATAATGTTCGACTCCTTAAAAGATCTGGAACTCACTTCCTATGGGGATGCAAAAGCAGAAATCCTCGTCATGTTTATACAGACCCCTCCTCTACCACTGTTCTTTCCTCATTTCTCTTGGATCTGTGCCCTTCTTGTTGAAACGGTTCTGATGATGGGTTATTCACTTGAAGCCATAATTCTCTTTCTCTCTCCTCATTGGAGCAGAATTAGGCCACTCGGCCCATTAAGTCTGTTCTGCCATTCAATCATGCCTGATCTGTTTTTCCTTCTCGACCCACTCTCCTGGCTTCTCCCCGTAACCTTACGAATCAAGAATCTATCAACTTCCGCTTTAAATATACCAAATGACTTGGCCTCCACAGCCATCTGTGGCAATGAATTCCACAGATTCACCACCCTCTGGCTAAAGAAATTCCTCCTCATCTTAGTTCTAAGGGGAGGTCCTTCTATTCTGAGGCTGTGCCCTCTGGTCCTAGACTCACCCATGACTGAAAACATGCTCTCCACATCCACTCTATACAGGCCTTTCAATATTTGGTAGCTTTCAATGAAATCTCCCCTCATCCTCCTAAACTCCAGTGAGTACAGGCCCAGAACCATCAAATGGTCCTTGTGTGTTAACCCTTTAATTCCCGGGATCATTCTTGTAAATTTCCTCTGAACCTTTTCCAATGCCAGCACATCCTTCCTTAGATATGGGCCTCAAAACTGCTCACGATACTCCAAACGTGGTCTGAACAATGCCTTATAAAGCCTCAGCATTGCATCCTTGCCTTTATACTCTCGTCCTCTCGAAATGAATGCTAACATTGCATTTGCCTTCCTTACCACCAACTCAACCTGCAAGCTAACCTTTCGGGAATCATGTACGAGGACTCCCAAGTCCCTTTGCATCTCTGATTTCTGAATTTGCTCCCCATTTAGAAAACAGTCTATGCCTTTATTCCTTCTACCACAGTGCATGACCGTACACTTCCCTACGCTATATTCCATCTGCCACTTCTTTGCCCATTCTCCCAACCTGTCCAAGTCCTTCTGCAGACTCCCTGCTTCCTCAACACTACCTGACCCTCCACCTATCTTTGTATCATCTGAAAACTTGGCCACAAAGCCATCAATTCCGTCATCCAGATCATAAACATATAATGTGAAAAGTAGTGGAGCCAACACTGACCCCTGGGGAACACCACTAGTCACCTGCCGCCAATCAGAAAAGGCCCCTTATTCCCACTCTTTGCCTTCTGCCAGTCAGCCAATCTTCTATCCATGCTGGTACCTTTCCTGTAACACCATGGGCTCCTATCTTGTTTAACAGCCTCACGTGCAGCACCTTGTCAAAGACCTTCTGATAATACAATTAAACAATGTCCACTGAATTTTCAGAAGGCTTCTTCAGATATGCTGCCTGACCTGCTGAATATTCTCAGTCATGTTATGTTTTTATTTTAAATTTCCAGCACCCACCTTGCTTTGCATATATTCTCCAGCAAAGCTCCTTCACTGGAGAGGGTGCAGAGGAATTTGATAAGCAAGTTGCCAAGGCTTGAAAATTTTAGCTACGAGGAAAGATTACATTGGCTGGGGTCATTTACTGTGGAAGGGTGAAGGCTGAAGGCTGAGGAGACTTAAATGAGGTCATAGAGTCATAGAATCAAACAGCATGGAAACAGGCCCTTTGGCCCAACTGGTCCAAACTAGTCCCATTTGCCCACGTTTGGCCCATATCCCTCTAAACCATTCCTATCCATGTATCTGTCAAAGTGTCTTTTAAATGTTGTTAATGTACCTGCCTCAACCATTTCCTCTGGCAGCTCATTCCATCTTTGGGCCATCCTCTGGGTGAAAAAAATGCATATTATTTAATAAATTATCAATGGTCGGAATTGAGCTGGAATTGGACTTGGTTTATTATTGTCACGTGTACCAAGATACAAAATCTTATTCTTGCAAGTCATCCATACAGACAATTTCATCACATCAGTATATTGAAGTGGTACAAGGGAAAAGCAATAACAGAATGCAGAATATAATGTTACAGTTACAGAGAAAGTGCAGTGCAGGCAGACAATAAGGTGCAAGGGCCACAATGAGGTAGGTTGTGAAGGTTAAGAGTTCATGTTTATTGTACAAAAGGTCTGTTCAAGAGCCTTATAACAGTGGGATAGAAGCTGTCATTAAGCCTGCTGGTGCATGCTTCCAAGCTTTTGTATCTTCTGCCCGACGGAAGGTGGGAGAAGAACGATTGTCTGGGGTGAGAGGGGCCTTTGATTATGAGGGCAGTGAGAAGTGCAGACAGAGTTAAAAGAGTTAAAGGGAATAGCCTTATTTCCCTTGACAGAGAAGTCAAAAACATGAGGTAGAGATTCAAAATAATTAATCAAAAGATTATAGGAGTGAGGAGAAAAAAAGACTATGTTCACCCACAGGGGTCTACAATTCACTTCTGAAACAGTGGTGGAGACAGAAGCTCTCATTACATTTCCAGAGTATTTGGATGTATACTTGAAGAGCTAAAACCCGATGCCAGAAGGTGGGGTTGTGCCTCCTTTGTATCAAAAATCTTCCACTGTTCCAAATAACTTTGCACAACTCTCTACTTCACGTTAGTTGAAATCGGCGTTAGGTAGATTTTTAAGTCATTTCTGCAAGACTACCAATGGGATCCAAGTATACTGGCCATCTCCCCTCTTTCTAGTCCCGATGAAGGGTCTCGACCCAAAACGTCGACTGTCCATTTCCCTCTACAGATGCTGTCTGGCTCATTGAGTTCCCGCTGTTCCTTTGTTTGTTGCTGTTGGGATCCAAGTGGTTTTCTCCCCAAACACTGTAAATGATCCCAAAACTAAAGAAAACATCACAATGGGCTTGTACCATCATTGAAACAAATTTTATTGCCTTGTACTGAGTACTTGAACATCAAAATCGATGCATAGCAATTTTTCGAAAATTCAGAAATATAATAATCTAAAATAATGTTTAATGCATTGCCATTCAAGGCAGAGTTTACACATAAAATTATGAGGGGCAGAGATAGAGCGGACAAGCAATATCTTTTTCCCATTATTGAGTGATCCAGTACCAGAGAGCATGCATTAAGGTGAGAGGGGGTAGGTTCAGAACAGATGTGAGGGGTATGTTTTTTACTCAGAGAGTGGTGGATGCCTGGAATACGTTGCCTGATAGGGTGGTGGAAGCAAATTCATTGGGGGGCATTTAAGAGGGGCTTGGATGCGCACTTGAATGAGAGGGAGATAGAGGGATATGGGCACTCTGTAGGTAGGAGGGATGAGATACGTCAACACAACATTGTGGGCTGAAGGGCCTGTTCTGTGCTGTACCGTTCTATGTTCTGCGTTCTATTAACATTCCACTAGAAAAATTCTGCATCTTACAGGGAATAGAAAGTTCTATTGATCACAGTTGAACAAAATAATTACAGCTAACACTCTTTTTTGACATAATGTGAAATAACTATCATCACCCATCTCACTAGATCAGTATATCCATCTTTAGAATATATCCAGCAGAACATTAGTCTCCATAATTCTAACAGTGGAAGTACAAACATTGTTACCCAAGCATGTGTTGAGAACTATTCTCTTAGGGCCTGAGGTTGGTTTATGCACTACTAAATGAATTACAACCTTAATCAAATTATTAATTATAATCACTTTTATAATTGCCCTTATTAGAATAGTGTTAAGGATTTTCAGTGACTGTCTTCCAGTATTTCTATTCTCTAAAAATAGAACGATAAATTTTAACAGAAGCATTTGCACAGCAAAATGTTTGCTAGATTTAATAACAATTTGGATTTATATAGTTCAAGGCAGTAAAATATATTCACAGAAAATTGACAGACCATATCAAGAGACATTAGGAAGGATGATCAAATCCTTAGTCAAAAGGATAGATTTTAAGGACCATTTTGTAAGGGAAGAGAAAGGAGAGAGGGGGGAGAAGTCCAGGGAAAGAACTTGGCTTCTGGATAGCTGAAGACATGGACACCAGGAGAGGGGTGAAGGATACTGGGGGTACACAAGAGACCAAAATCAGGGTATTGTTGTGCCAGAAGCCACATAGGTCTCTCAGCACAAGGGAGATGCAAGAACATGACTTGGCATGTCAAGCAGTGGGCAGCAGAGTTCTCGATGGAGGGGCAAGGTAAGTGTTTGGCCAGGGGAGTGTTGGAAGTGAATTGTCGGAACAGGGCCAAAGCAAGGATGAAGGTTTCTGCAGCAGATGGAGCTAAACAGGGATATTGTTGAGAGAGAGAGAGAGAGAGAGAGAGAGAGAGAGAGAGAGAGAGAGAGAGAGAGTTAGTTTTGGGTATGAGACCCTTTGTCAAACTAAAAAGGGAACATAAGAAGCTTTTGAAGTTGCAGAGAAGGTGGGGAAGGGGGTAGTCTCTGTAGGGTTAAGCCGGGGAGACCATGGGGATAAACTGTAGACAGGGTTATCTGGTCGGTGAGTGAATGGGAGCTGTTAGGGAGTGAG
Organism: Pristis pectinata; assembly: GCF_009764475.1. Lineage (NCBI taxonomy): Eukaryota > Metazoa > Chordata > Chondrichthyes > Rhinopristiformes > Pristidae > Pristis > Pristis pectinata. The sequence continues at coordinate 80,929,783 of NC_067415.1, forward strand.
AACATAGACAAAAGAACCAAGATATTATTACAGAGGGCAAAGTAAGTGCACTTGATACTTGAGTAATATTGAAGGATTATTACTGGATGATCCACATTGGAATGCGGTTGAAAAGATAAGCCTTCATCTTTTCTTTCACTATCGTTGTCATCAATGTTGGGAAGGGAGTGAGAAACATCCAGACCACTCTTTGCATCCAGTCCTGGCTTCTGTTCTGAAATACAATACTGGTGCTTTTAATATCATTATCACGAGTCAGACATCTTGTAATGGTTCTGCACAGGAGGCTAAAACAAAAGACCAAAATGACACACGTCATGTCTGTGAAAGAAAAGCAGTTAAACTTAACTACTTCATATAAATATTTTAGCAACACACACCAGCAATTTCCATTTCGAAAGGCACTTAAGAGGTAATTTTCTGAAGGGCAAGAAAATGCTTTGTGAAATTACAGAATATTTGAGTCTGGTTATGGGAAAGTATTACAAATATACAGTATTATTGCAAATAAGTCACTCATTTCAGCATGCTGACACAAATGAGAATTTAATGCCTCTTACACTGAATAGACAGACAAAGTGGATCTGGAATAGAATAATGTTACCATTCCTTATGTCCAGAAGATGTCTGCTGCAGAACACACATTCTCAACTTCAGATATTTCCAATCTCAATTTTATATTTTCTGCCTATGTGAAGGGTCATGTCAGAGAGCAAAAAAGAGAGATAACACCACAGTTTTTGTAATAATGGATATTCATCATGTGAGAATATGATAAGAAAATTAAGCAGCTGGCCAATGTGTATGTTGAGAGAGACAATATAATCTGAATAGTCCTGTTTTGTGGGGTTGAAGGTTCAGAGGAATAGGGTGTTAATATTGAAGGTGATGGAGTAAACTGACACAATGAGTCAGGAGGCATTGGAGAGTGTGGTGGTGCAATGACTGAGACCAGTAACCCAGAAACCAAGACCAACACTCCAGTGATACAAGTTTCAAGTCCCACCATTTCAGAAGCAGGTATTTTATGCAGTTAGAAATATTCTGAAATGTAAATAAAAAGCTGGTTTTAGTAATGGTGACCATGAAACTATTGGATTGTTGTAAAAAAAATTCTTCTGCTTTACTAACACCCTTCAGGAAAGAAGCTCTTCTGTTCTCTGATCTGTCCCAAATATGGTTCCAGGCACACAGGAGTGAGATTGTCTCTTTATTTCCCTGGTAAGCCACTCAGTTGTATCATAACTGGTACATTGATGGACTATAACAATTCAAGAAAGTGGCATACCACTAATTTCTCAATGATAACTAGAAATAGATAATAAATGTAGCCTGTGCTAGCAACAACTACATCCTAAAAAATGAATAAATAAAATAAAAGAAACAGGGTGGGGATTGGCGTTCTACTTGACCTCTTGGACCTATTCTATATGATCAAGGCTGCTTTCATAATGGACTGCTGTGTCATTTAGAAATTTCACTGGAATATCACAAGACTGTCACTGTTGTCTCACACACATATTTTCTCAGTCTATTTCCCATTTCTTTGTAAGCACAAAACATTTACATTCCTTTGGTACAGAGGAGGTTCACATGATGACATCAGAAGTCAAAGACTTCAGTTTTTGGAACACATGGAGAAGGTGAGAATGTTATTCTTAGAACAAGGAAGGTTAAGGGGAACTAATAGAAAAACTACATGGGGTTTTGATAGACCAAATCAGGAAAAACTTTCTCCTCTGACAAATGGGTTGATGACCAAAGGTAACCATTTAAAATATTGAGAAAGGATTAAGAGAAAATGTCTTTCTGCATAGAGGTTCACTAAGACTTGTAATGCACTAATTGCAAAAGTGATGAAATCCAAATCAGTTAGAAATTTCACAAGTTCATTCAGCAGGACCTTGAGAGGGGCTAATTTTCAGGGTTATAGGGAAAAAACCTTGCATGAGGTACTAAATCAAAGAGTTCCATTGAAAACTTGGGACAGATACAGCGGGGGGAATGCACTGAAAATTTTTACAATCCTACAAATATGATTCCAGGTTTGCATAGGATAAATTTTGAGTTTGCATTCTCCCCCGACCAAATAAAAATTGTTATATAAAGGAATAGATAAAATAAATGTTTAAAAATTTGGATGGTTTAACCATACACACAAGTGAATACAAAATGGAAGGGACACTTTCATTTATATAAGCAGTATAAGTGTAGGTCATTTCTATAGATCTCACATGAGGTAATAAGTCTCATGAGGTACCCTGAGACGGGCTTGGAAAATTCTTTATGGAATGAAATGTAAAATATAACAAAGGTATTTTTGACAAATGTATTAATTAAAGTATTTCCAAAGGCCATATGAATTATGATATTAGTGATTGTCTTACAAATAAAAGGCAAAAATAGAATTAACTGCACAATGAGAATATTTTAACTGTCTGCAATTCTGCATTAAACTTCGAACCAAACCATAAATACTTGAACAAGAGTTAAATGCTCACATTACAGTGCATGTACCAGAACAACAAATTTCATGTCATAAGACAGTGATGATAAATCTGATTCTGATTCTGAACTAAGCTTGTTATAAATAACTGTTTCAATACTACAGCATTCCTGCAACTCAAACACTGTTTTGTACAGGCATATTACCAGATTATTAGTATGTGCTTGATAAGGTAAAACTCTCAATGTCAAGACATCTTTGTATAAAATATTTTATACATTTTCTTCCTTGCAATCGCTGTCACTAAGACCACCGAGCAGATGAAAGCACCAACTTCTACAACAAGAAGCCGCATTTTAATTCATAGGGTCAGGACATGGATCAAATTGTGAAGCAAAATAGATGGACATGTTGACTGATGTGACAGCAGTGTTACACTGATTCTGGAACAGTTAAAGCATTAGAGCTGAAATTCCAATACAACACCCTACGATGCTGAACACTATGATGCATTACCACATGTACAACAGTCTGCAATGTATTATGAACAAGATCGATGGCTGGCAACTTTCCCAGAAGAATGACCCCAGGTTGTGTGAGGATGTGGTAGAAAACTCAGAGACCTATGTAAAATAAAATGTGGTTTGACTAATTCAGTTAGTATGACCCTGGTTATTAGACAGCTGCTTTACCATTGCTCAAATTACTATTGCAACAAACGAATAGGAAGCATTGAAGGTTCCGAACATTATTTCAACCAAAAACGTACAACTAAATGTCGATAAATCATAGCAGTATACAAATGTATCAACTGTATTCAGTTTTCTTGGCAGGTAAGATGTGGAAACCACGCAAAAGGCACAATGCCATATTTTTTCAATCGGGAAACTACGCTGTCCAACTTGGCTTGTAGTAAAACATGATGTGATAACAGATGATATCAGAATTTATTTTGCCAACCAGCATGGCAAAATATTATACCATCCCAACAAGGGTATACACTGGTCTTGACATTTCTGTGCTTTTGCAAGGACACGTGCATGAATCCTTAACATTATGGGAGAATGTGCAAACACATCCATTGCTCTTTAGGTCCCTTCAAAGGAAAGCTCGTCTCATCAAATGTTTCTATTAGCTTTAATTCTTCCAGCAGCTCAACCCCTGTCCTCTCATTTCAAGAGCTGCAATCTGCTTAATCTTTCCTGATGGATATGGAACATAGAACATAGAACACTACAGCACAGTACAGGCCCTTCGGCCCCCAATGCTGTGCCGACATTTTATCCTGCTCTAAGATCTATCTAATCCTTCCCTCCCACATAGCTCCCCATTTCTCTATCATTCATGTGTCTATCTAAGAGTCTCTTAAATGTCCCTAATGTATCTGCCCCCACAACCTCTGCCTGCAGTGCGTTCCATGCATCCACGGCTCTCTGTGTAAAAAACTTACCCCTGACATCCCCCTTATACCTTCCTCCAATCACCTTAAAATTATGTCCCCTCATGTTAGCCCTTCCCTTCCCTTCTGTGAACTGTTCCCTTCCATTATCATCCTTGTTAAAAAAAGTCTATCTTCTTCAGTCCCTCTACATCCTTTCGTAAGATATGGAGACCAGGACTGTTCGCAGTAGTCCGAACGGTCCAGCCAAAGATCAATGTGAGTGTGCATTAACTCCTCTGCATTTCAAACCAATCCTTCTACAAATGAGCCTCAGTGCTTGTACTTTTTGTTAAACAGCCTTATGAACCATGCCACTAATTTTAATGGTTTTATTGATTTGTACAATCATACCCACATACACTCCTCCCCCATCTTCCTGCTCACTGGCATTGCAGGAGGACCTTCAATACAAAGACAGCAGTGATTCAAGGGGCAAACCATCTCTTTTTCAGGGATGTGCAATAAATGTTGGTTGTGTCACCGATACCCTGTAAACGTTGATGAGTGGAGAACATGTCACACAGGAGGTGCAGTTGGCCACCTGGCATTTCAAGCATACTCCACCTTACAATAAGATCATGTATAGACTTCCATACCTACATTCATGTTCTCTTATGACATAGAAAGGGGACATTTGACCTATTTAATCCATGCAGGCCCTCAGCATATTAGAGTCATAGAGTCATACAACACAGAAACAGACCCTTTGGCTCAACTCATCCAAGTTGTCTACCTGAGCTAGTCCCATTTGCCTGCATTTGGCCCATATCCTTCTATACCTTTCCTGTCCATGGACCTATGTAAATGCCCTTTAAATTGTTTTAATTGAACCCACCTCTACCACTTCCTCTGGCAGCTCGTTCCATATATCTACCACCCTCTGTGTGAAAAAGTTACCCCTCATGACCACCTCGATTTTTTTCCCCTCTCATTTTAAATCTATACCCTCTAGTTTTAGACTCCCTTACCCTGGGAAAAAGGCTATGAGCATTCAGCTTATCTCTGCCCCTCCTCATGGTTTTATATACCTCTATACGGTCAACCCTTCGGCCTCCTACACTCCAGGGATAAAAACCCCACTCAGAAGACATAGGAGCAGAATTAGGCCATTTGGCCCATCGAGTCTGCTTTGCCATTTGATCATGGATTTATTTTTCCCTCTAAACCCCATTCTCCTGCCTTTTTCCCATAACCTTTGACTCCCATACTAATCAAGAACCTATCAACCTCTGCTTTAAATATACCAAATGACTTGGCCTCCACAGCCATCTGTGGCAATGAATTCCACAGATTCACCACCCTCTGGCTAAAGAAATCCCGCCTCATCTCTGTTCTAAATGGATGTCCTTCTATTCTGAGGTCGTGACCTCTGGTCCTAAACTCTCCCACTACTGGAAACATCCTCTCCACGTCCTCTCTATCCAGAACTTTGAAAATTCAGTAGGTTTCAATGAGATTCCACCCCCCCCCCCCCCATCCTTCTAAACTCTAGTGAGTACAGGCCCAGAGCAATCAAACACTCCTCATATGTTAACCCTTTCATTCCCGGGATCATTCTTGTAAATCCCCTCTGGATCCTCTCCAATGCCAGCACATCCTTCCTTAGATATGGGGCCCAAAATTGCTCACAATACGCCAAATATAGTCTGACCAACGCCTTGTAAAGCCTCAGCATTACATCCTTGCTTTTATATTCTAGTCCTCCCGAAATAAATGCTAACATTGCATTTGCCTTCCTTACCACCAACTCAACCTGCAAATTAGCCTTTAGGGAATCCTGCATGAGGACTCACAAGTCTCTTTGCACCTCTGATTTCTGAATTCGGTCCCCTTTTGGAAAATAGCCTACGCCTTTATTCCTTCTACCACAGTGCATGACCGTTGTTATGGACTCAGTGAAAGTCCCTTTAAGATAGAGAGTGTGTGTGTATGTGTGTGTGGGGCGTGCTTACGTCAATAGAAGATAAAGGACGTAATGACGTTGTTGAAGAAGTCAGAAGAAGAAGAAAGAGAGAGAGAGAAGGGAGAGAGACACCAGCCTGCTTGTTTTCTCTATCGATGGATGAGAAACAATAACTGTGTTTGCCACTGAAATCCATGTATGGAAGTTGGAAGTAATCCGGTGGAGTTCACTTTGTTGCTGACCTGTAGAAGGAAACAGGTATTTGTGTGTGGACGACCACGGTTCGGATGCTTTTCGGGGTGAGGAAGTCACTACCGAGTAAACACTGGAGTGTCGTTTGGGTTCCATCGTGGAACATTTGGATTTCGTATGTACTCTCTCTCTATGTTTTTCTACATCTACATCTTATCTTCAGACAACGGTGGTTGTTGAAGAAGCCCTTGCTCATGTTTCACCTTATGGCTTGCGGAACTGAACTTTAAGAACCATTCAGGAACTGGGAGTTTTGGACTTTGTCACACACACACACACGACGAGTTTAGTTTTGGGGTTAACGTTCGAGGTTTAACGTTCTTGAATTCTAACATACTAACATTTTTTTTTAACTTTTATTTTACGTATTATCATAAGTAGTGATTAATAAAATAGTTTTTAACACTGAATCATGCTCAATGTGTTTCTTTTGTTGCTGGTTTGTGACACCGTACACTTCCCTACATTGTATTCCATCTGCCACTTCTTTGTCCATTCTCCCAACCTGTCCAAGTCCTTCTGCAGACTCCCTGCTTCCTCAGAATTACCTGCCTCTCCACCTATCTTTGTATCATCTGCAAATTTAGCCACAAAGCCATCAATTCCATCATCCAGACCATTAACATATAACATGAAAAGCAGCGGACTCAACACTGGCCCCTGTGGAAAACCGCTAGTCACCCGCAGCCAACCAGAAAAGGCCCTTTTATTCCCACTCTTTGCCTTCTGCCAGTCAGCCAATCTTCTATCCATGCTAGTACCTTTCCTGTAACACCATGGGCTCCTATCTTGTTTAGCAGCCTCATGTGCGGCACCTTGTCAAAGACCTTCTGATGATCCAAGTAAACAACATCCACCGACTCTCCTTTGCCTATCCTGCCCAGTACTTCTTCAAAGAATTCCAACAGATTTGTCAGGCAATATTTCCTCTTAAGGAAACCATGCTGACTTCAGCCTATTTTATCATGAGCTTCCAAGTACCCGAAACCTCATCCTTAATAATGAACTCTAACACCTTAGCAACCACTGAAGTCAGGCTAACTGGCCTATTGCCTCCATCCCTTCTTAAAGTGTGGAGCGATATTTGCGATTTTCCAGTCCTCCGGAACCATTGCTGAATCTAGTGATTCTTGAAAGGTCACTACTGATGCCTCCACAATCTCTTCGGCTACCTCTTTCAGAACCCTAGGATGTAGTCCATCCGGTCCAAGTAACTTATCTTCCTTCAGACCTTTCAGCTTCCCAAGCACCTTCTCCTTAGTGATAGCGACTGCACTCACTTCTGCGCCCTGACTCTCGAATTTCTGGCATGTTGCTGGTGTCTCCCACAGTGAACACTGATGCAAAGTACTTATTGAGTTCGGCCACCATTTCTTTGTTCCCCATTTCTACCTCTCCATTGTCACTTTCCAGCAGTCCGATGTCCACTCTTGCCTCTCTTTAACTCTTTATACATCTGAAAATACCCTGTCCCGTCTTCCTTTATAACTCAATGTCTCCAGTTCCAGTAACATCCTTGTGAATCTTTCCTGCACCCTTCCCAGCTTAATTACGTCCCTCTTATATCTAGGTAACCAGAACTGCGCACAATTCTCCAAACGTGGTCTCACCAACATCGTGTACAGATAACAATCTCAGCAGCTGCGTTCCCACACTTATTTCCTAGTTACCTATTCCCTCATGCTTGCCCATCAACTCCCCTCCCCCTTGTTTCTCCTGCCACTCACCTTCATTAAGGGGTATTTACAGTAGCCAATTATCCACCAGCACATCTTTGGGAGGTGGAAGATACTGGAGCAGACAAGGAAGTTCACACAGTGGCAGGGAGAATGTGCAAAGTCCACATGGGTAGTACCTGGGGTCGGTATTGAACCGGGGTAGCTGGAGCTATGAGGAACAAGCACCAACTGTTGAACCATTGATGCTCCCTGTCGATTTCCTGCCCCCAATGTTCTTTGACTCACTTAGTCTCAAAGAATTTAATGATTGCTATTTTGCATAAAGCCATCAACTGAGCAAACACAGTTCTGTAACAGGTGACAGAATTCCAAAGATTTCCAAGATGCTGAATCAAGAATTTCCTTCATCCTCAAGTGCCATTAAGAAAGTGCTGATACTCCAACAGCAAATATCTTGCAGTGAAATTATAGTCTCAAAGACTAAACTCTTGAGTGAGGAAAATTGCATTTAACATCCACCCTCTCAACCCTTCTCAAAGGTGAGACCTTTCAGTGAGGTTAGTTCTCAACTCCATTCTACTCAATGGTCTATGCATTTACTCCTTGCACCTAAGCTCATCATGACTGCAGTGTGTGCAGTCTACTGTATAAGATGTATTATAACAACTCACCAAGGCTTTTTTAACTGCCCCTTTCTGACATCCAGGAGGACAAAGATAGCATCTTCCTGCTGGTTCCCTTCTAATTCACACAAGACTATACTGTCATTCAAAAAGCATTGCTGAGTCTGAATCCTGGTATCCCTATAGCATCAGCATTGTAAGAATGCCTTAATCGCACGAACTGTAGCAGTTCAAGAAGGCGGCTTCTACCACGTTTTCCAACGGCATTTAGGCATGGACAACAAATGTTGGGCTTACCAGCAACAGACACAAAACGCTGGAGGAACTCAGCGAGTCAGGCAGCATCTATGGAGGGAAATGAAAAGTTGACATTTCAGGCCGAGACCCTTCATCGGAACTGGAAAGGAAGAGGGCAGATGGCCTTACTAGTGATGTAAATATTACATTAGTGAATATAAAATAGATTGTTCCTCATAATACCCCACTCTCATTGCAGGAATTAGTCTAATGAACTAGTCTGCCCTTCCTTAGGTGAGAGGACATGATACACAAAACTTCAGGTGTGGTCTCATCAATCCACAAATTACTTGTGTACTCCAAATCCTTTGCAATGAAGACTGAATGCACGATTTGCATTTTTATTGTCTGTTGTACCACCATCTTATTTTAGGATTCATGTACAAGGAACCTCAAATCCCACGAAATGCCAACATTTATTGGTCTCTTAATTCCAAACAAAACATTCTGCTTTTCTTACCAAAGCAATTAATTTGTGTACTTTTGCACATTTTACATCTGTTATTGATTTGCTCGTTTACTGAGTCAGTCTTTACCCATTGCTGATGCTTTGCATTCTCCTCACACTTTACCTTTGCACCCAGCTTTGGATCATCAGCGAACTTGGAAATGTTACTCTGGCATCCTCATCTAAGTGAGTGATGTTCTTTAAAGAGAGAAGGCTTTGCTGGAGGATAACCAAGCTGTTCCTTATCGGCTAAAGCCAGCTGTGCAGAGTCCGGTGTGGAAAACCAACATAGATCCTCTTCTCCAGTTTAATACATGATCAAAATTAATTCTCATTGTTGAAAAATCATTTAACCTTCAGGCTCATAGTCTGCAATTAATGAAGTCAGTTATAAGCATTACCTTTTATACACCATTTCAGCCACAAAGTAAATGCATGGCAAAGGACTGTATCTCCAAATATAAATGTGATTGCTCACCAGCAGATAAAGTACTTTATCTGATAACTGTCACAATTATCATGCATTAATATTCAATACGTATATTTAACTGTTAAAAGTTGATTGGGGAATGAACAAGCTTTCAATAATAAAAGACTGGAATTTCATTCACTTGCCTTGAATATAAACCTATCCCTGCTTAATTATATTAACAAGCAGTTTTCCAGTAGTGAACATACTTGAAAGTAAAATACGACAGATACTGGAAAACCAAAATGAGAAAGTGTTGGAAGTACTCAGCAGATGAGGAGAATGAAACAGTAATAACGTTTCAGATTAATGGCCTTTCATTGGAACTGGACAAGGTTAGAAATGAAAATCAAAGAAACCATAGATGCTGGAAATCTCAAACAAACCACAGTGGAACAACTCAACAGGTCGGGCAGCACCTGTGGAGATGCTTCCTTTCATCAGGACTCCACCAGCTCTGACGAAGGGCTGCAGACCCGAAACATGGACTGTTTCTCTTTCCACGGATGCTGTCTGGCCTGCTGAGTTTTTTCTGGCATATTCTGTAAGAGAAAAGTTAGAAATGAAACGAGTTTTTTTTAAGCTGCAGAGGAAAGTGGGAGAGATAGAGAGGACAAGGGAAGGTCTGTGATGAGATGGAAACCGAGTGACACAAGTAATGGCAGTGCCAGCTGAAGTAGGATGGTGAAGGTTGGTGAACACCGGACGTTCATCTGGAGAGGCGCCAAGGGGAAAAGATGAATGAAATTGGAAATAGCAGAAGGGTAGAGAGGAAAACAAAGCAAATGAGACATGAAAGACAGAAAAGATTATCTGAATTTATTGAAATTGATGTTTAGTTCTGAAGTGCTATATTGAAAGGTAAGGTGTTTTCTCTTGAGTTTATATTGGTCTTCAGTGGAACAGTTTAGGAGATCAAATATTGGGAAGTCAGAGAGAGATTGGGAGTATATATGTTATATATATGTGTGTAGTTGGCTGGGATTATTTCCTTGTTAGACTTTCTGTCCTTGATATGTTTCACTTGTGGTTGCATTTTTCTGAGACAAATAGGGGCAAAATATCAGCTTTAATGAAAGAAAAATGGTCAGTTTCTGAAATGCATTTTCTGACCTACAATTGTCCCTTGGTAATCTATCGGTGGAGATGGACAGCACGGACAAGTTGGGCCAAAGGGTTCTTTTCTGTGCTGTATGAATCTATGACGGCAGTATTGTTACAAATCCCACCCATAGATGCACTCCTCACTCTGGAGTAATCTTTCCGCACAATTTCTGTATACAACCACCTCAATGCAAGCAAGTCAGAAAACAGCTGACAGTCCAGGGTACTTATTGGCATATTTCCATGATTTCAGCTGCCTCAGTTGGCACATTCACTGGGAAATTCTAGGAACATTGGGAATATCATTGAGTAACTCCAAAACCAGCATTAATGTTGCTGTAACTGAGTGATTAACATTGACACGGGCAACAATTCTTCTGAAGGTATTGTTTGTACTGTGCCAAAGGTACAGTGATTAAGTGTGGAAATACAGGAGAGAAGGCTACTTTAACATTTTCCCAAAATTTCACCCAACCCCCACCCCAAATCCACTTACTACTTCATGTAAGAATCCCCCTTATATCTCCCTGTTAGCATCTAAGCTCTAAAGGTGTGATGCACATTGTACTTAGCTATAGAAATTGGGCTCTATTGAACTGAACTTCAGAAGCAGAGTATAATATTCAGACAACACCATAGCACACATTTAGCCCCAATGATCTATAGATAAATTTCTCCTTTATTGCATCAGCTTTCTTGGTGAACATTGGCAGACTGTAATTCAACTCCACTTTACAACAAGCAAAAAGCAACATTGTAGCAGGTCGGATCTTTGGAGGAAGCCTCTTTCACACACAACCCACACTCTCATGGTGTGTAATTTAAACACGGATTGAATGAAAGGTGCACTTTCAGCAATGTACCAAGCCTAATATCCAAAGTAAAGTTAAAGTAAAAGCAAAGTTCAGACAATCTCATCTTAATCTCCAAAACATAAGGTTTAATTTAATACTAAGCACAGGAATTAAGTTTCACCCTTAGGGTTTTGCAGTGAAGGGTGAATTTGGAGCCATGTTTAATTAAATGCTTCCTTTTGAACATGCAATATAATTTCATCCAAAAACCTTTTTATAAATGGTAAGCTTTGATGGATCATATCTTTCCAAAGGATTATTGCATACAAATGATTTATAAAGTCCTGAATTTTTTAGATAGAAGAAAATGAAATAGCTTGTGGCTAATTAAGACCTGAATAAGAAAGTTGGATTTAAGAGGAAGTTGCAACATGTTGTTTCTTAGGAGAGTATGGAATGGTTGATGGTCCCAATACAGCTCTCCTGAATGCTGTTAGAGCAGGATCTGTTTTTATACCTTTTTTTTAAACTGCCCATGAGACTCTGGAGTAACAAGGTAAGTTGTTTGCTCAACTAAAAGATTTCAATAGTAAGACTGCTTAATTAATGGCCTGAAGGATCAAATCTTCCTTTCTCCTCCAAAGTAAAATGCTAACTTTGGTGATACTGTGGAAAGCAACGCTTTCATGACCTGTACCAGGATTACCAAGATTGTTTATCGTTCCAAAAAGTAAATCAGCAAATCCCAGCCTGGATGCATCAAAGGCTTTGTCAGAGCACAGTCAACCGAACTACCACATAAATTGGTACGAAAGTGTCAAATGATTCTTTTGTGCGCCTAAATTATTTCAAATTCTCTGTAATGGTAGAACGAGAGGCGATTATCATTTGCCCACAATGATGAGACCTCTAAGATAGTCTTTAGAAAGATAGAAATTACAAGAACCAATGCATAAAATTTGAGCAATCTGATCACAAGTGTTTCAGTATGAATTTTTCCAACTTGATTGACATGTAGTACATCAACTGGCAAAGGTTTTGGGCCAAATTAAGTTGGATTTGCCCTGCTGCATGGCCTTGCTGTCCAAGATACCAGCCTACCCTCGCATCCCAAGCAGAGATGTGGTATCCAATTGATGTGACCTTCCTCAGCAAGAGGCATCCAGTGATGTGTTTCAGGCCTGGTGATGGGTTACCCCAAGCCCTGCCCTCTGATTGCTCCCTTGACAAAAGGAAGGACTGGGGGTGGAGCTACATCTTATGTCAAAACCTATGAGACTATTTTACAGTGTTTAAATTATGTGTTGCAAATAATCAAAAACATTGAAATGAAATAAAATTAATTAAGATTTGCTAAGACATTAAAAGATTATTAAAAACAATATAAAATTTAAGATATGAATAAATTTAACTTTTTTCTCCCAACCAAGCCGAGAACCTCAACCAAATTGAATGTGGTGTCCCACTCCTCCTCCTACTTCTTGGGTAGACATTTAGGGGCAAGGATAACTTGCTTCACTTCAGTCCAGGGTTCTGAGGTGGCAAATAAGGCTACATGCAGACTCTGAGCTAGGGTTGAAGATCCTTCATGGGATGGGTTGTCTAGGTGGGCTGGAAGGTTCTGCAATCATTCTGCATTTTTTTACTGGGCCTTCATGCGCTTCCATCGAAGAGACTAAAGGAGATCAGTACCTTCCCGGCTACTCCTTTTCCATTTTGACTGGACACAGACCAAGGATTAACGTTGATAATTCTGTTGCATTTTCTCAAGGAGGCTTTGAGAACGACTTCAAAGCCTTTCTTTGTCCACCTAATAACTTCCTGTTGTGATAGAGATGAAGTAGAGAGATAGTTTTGAGAGGCTGGTGTTAAGCATTGCAGAGGACTTGGCTCACCTTTCCAATTTAGTTGAGTATGACCAGAGCCTCACTGGGATGTGAGCTCGGAGAGGACACTAACATCAGTTCATTTATCCACCCGATAGATTTGTAAGATTTTGTGTAGACAACATTGATATCACCTCTGTAGAGCTGGGGTAGACAGTCCCAGGTTCTGAGGGGGTACAGGATGGCGAGTTTAACTGTGGTTCTGTAAGCCATGAGCTTTGTGAAAGTTTTGAGATTATGATCTGCACCCCAGACATTCCTAAACCAGTCTGCCTGCTGTATTATGGGAGAGGCAGGTCCCTTCTCTATCCACAGATACTGCCTGACCTGCCAACCTTCCTGGGCATTTTCTGTTTTTATATAGATTTCTAGCAATTTTTTCCAGGTTTGGACTGAAGATCTTCTAATGGGGGATTATTATTAAACACATCAAATTATAATTACAAAATTATTATTGTTAAACATTATCAAACACTTTATCACCCTGCAGGCTGGTGAGTGTATTAAGTATTTTAATTTCACAGATAAATACAAGACTGGATGAACATAAATTGTTTTCGAGACCTTCAAATTATTTCAGATTAGTTCAAAAAGCAAACTTTGAAACTTCTTTTGTCGATTAGGCAAATATTTGCTTTGATGATTCAATGTCTTGTTATTGACAGAGTGCATTTTATTTAATGAAGATAAAATAAACTGGAATTCTGAGATCTCTTTGTGCCTTCATAACTACAGCTTCCATGTGCTGTCATCAACATAGTGTCCTTCTTTCATTTGCTGAGTTTGAATCTAAATTGATTAGACTGTTCTTAAATGCATGTAGCACTGAATTTAATTGATGGTTTGATTAGAACAGGTGCAAAATTGTTTTAAAAGATTAGATATCTTTGATATTAAAATGAGTTTTAATCCCCAGTTAATCCAATTAATAACAACTTGTCCTATCCTAGTAATGGGATAGTCTCGCTCATAGGTTAATTAGAAATTTGGGAACACATCTTGGATCTCAATCGTCTTTGCTTAACGATTCAGTCGTCATAATCAAAGACTGTTCAGTAATGAAGTCGGTCTTCACAGCAGAACAGGAACAATCTTTCAGGAATGTAGACAGGTATAAGAGCCAAGTCACAGATTCACAACTCGTAATTCAGATTTTTCCACTCCATGAGGCCATTTGGACCACTGAGTCTATGTTGGCTGAAGTTTGCAATGAAAGGGAGGGATGATGAAATGGAAACCTACAAGAAAGAAAAATGGAGAGACTGAAATAGTGGGAGAGAAAGAAACAGGAAGAGAGAGAACATAGAACAGTACAGCACAACAACAGACCCTTCAGCTCGTGATGTCTGTGTTGACTATGACGCCAATCCAAACTAATCTCAACTGCCTCCACGTGGTAAGTCCCTCCATTCCCTGCCTGTTCATGTGCCTGTCTAAATGCCTCTTAAAGGTTGCTATTGTATCTGCTCCCACCACTTTCCCTGGCAGTGCGTTCCAGGCACCCACAACTCTATGTAAAAAAAAACTTGCCTTGTAAATCACGATGATGCTGGAGGAACTCAGCAGGCCAGGCAGCATCTGTGGAGAAAAGCAGGTTGTCAACGTTTCGGGTCAGGATGCTGACCCGAAATGCTGGATGCTGCCTGACCTGCTGAGTTCCTCCAGCATCATCGTGGTTTTCATCTAGATTCCAACATCTGCAGTCCTTTGTTTATCTTGCCTTGTAAATCTCCTTTAAACTTTCCCCCTCTCGTCTTAAAGTTATGCCCTCTAGTATTTGACGTTTCCACCCTGGTTAAAACACTGTGACTATCCACCCTACCTATGCTCTCATAATTTTATACACAATTCAATCAGGAAGAGTGGAGACTATATATATGTATCCTGAAAAGGGCAAACGTCAGTGGTTTACTAACATCATAAACCAGAAGGAACATTTAGGGTGAGAAGAAGTTTTAAAGGGAATTTGAGGAGGGAGTTTTTGTTTTACACAGAGAGGGGTTGATATCTGGAACTCACTATCAGGGTAGGTGGTGGAGTCAGATCCAGTTACTAGAGTTAAGAGACATTTAGACCACCAGTTAATGCGGGCAAATGGGATTAGTGCAGATGGGTGAAAAGGTTGACATGGACATGGCATCACTGTCCATTTATAAATAAGAGAATGAGCCATAGAAGCAGGGAAGTCCTGGAAAAACTGAGAATACACCTGGAGCCCTGAGTGCAGCTTTGTTCTCATTTAAGGAGGGATATACTCAAACTGGTAACAATTCAGAAAGGTAAACTAGATTAATGAAAATAGGGTGTTCTTGGACCAGAAGCTGATGCACAATAGCAAGCACAAAGGTGATGAAAGAATCAGCTCCAGTGTGGATGAGCAGGTGGACAGCAGAGTTTCCGATGGCTTCAATTAGAGGGGACAAGTGACAGCTGACAGAGATGGGCACCTCTGTTAACAGCTTCAGGCAGTCCAGAATGAAGCACTATCCATCAATAATATGCAAACCTTAATTACTGTGGAATCACTTAACACATTTGGATCAAATTCCTTTCCTAATCAAACAGCAGGCAGAATTTCTTACAACTGTTCATTGATGTTGCATCGTGTCATTTACAGGAATTGTAACATTCATCACTCGGAACATCTCTATTAATTTCATGATATTACAGACAAACTGGGATTTTGTAGTCTGATTCCAGCTGACTTAAAGTGATGTGACATGTGCGTAATAGAAGGTTTACTGATAACTTACTGCCTCTATATTCCAAGTACTTTTGATATCACATCAGAGTCATCTTTTGTTTCAAAAAGTCAGTTGGATATCTGCTACCAAGAGCCACTGTCTATCAGGGCAACACACTGGCACAGTAGATAGTGCTGCCGCCTCATAGTTCCACTGACCCAGGTTCAATCCTGACTCAGATGCTGATTGTGCAGTGCATGCTCCACTCTGCTCTTGTTTCTGCCCATTTCCCAAAGATGTGCTAATAGGTTAATTGGCCAATGTGATCTTGTGTGAGTGAGTGAGGCAGTGCACGGGAGTGGCAGAGTGAGTGAGGTAGTGTTGGGAGGGGGATGTGTGTGACAGTGCATACGGGTGTGAGAAAGTTTGTCTGTATTTGCTTGTTGTGTGAGTGTGAGACTGGGAGGATCCTTAGGGATAGGATTTAGGAGCATTTGGAAAACCATAACCTAATTAGAGACAGTCAGCATGGCATTGTGCGGGCAAATCGTGCCTTACTAACGAGTTTTTTGACGAGGCGACAAAGATAGAGCTGTGGATGTTGTCTGCAAGGATTTTAGTAAGGCAATTGACAAGGTCCCTCATGGGAGGCTCATCCAAAAGATTAAGATGCATAGGATCCACGGTGAATTGGACGTTTGGATTCAGAACTGGCTTGTCCATAAGAAGGTAGTGGTCAAGGGGCCAAATGTGAAATGGTAGGATATGGACATTGTGTAGGCAGAAGGGGTTAATTTATTTGAGCATTTTATTACTAAGGTAATTGGTTTGGCACAACATTATGGGCTGAAGGGTCTGTTTCTGAGCTGAACTGTTCTATGTTCTATGTGTGAGTATTTGTGTGTATATATTTGTACGAGGGAAGGGTGTGCTTGCACAAGTGTGAGAGTGCATATGAGCGTGTGTCCAGGCACATGGCCCTGCATAATGAAGGCCATATCTTTACTAGCGAACAGCTGATTGTGCCAGATCTTGTGAGACCCTAAAATTTCTTCTAACGTTACTTCATGGTGTGTGGTTTCTCACCTCCATAACAACTCCAGCCATCTCTTCTTATGGTGGCTCTCCCAGGACTCCTTCCTGGTCACTTCTTAACCCTCAGCACACAGAGTCCCCTCCTGGTTATATGTATCAAGAATCAGGACTTCTAAGTCCCTTTGCATAAGTCATGAACTTCTCCCCATATCCCTAGTGGTTCCTCTATTTGGTGGCAAACATAATTCTGTGTTGCTTCTATCTGGCTGCCATTGTTCAGTTGAGCCTCGTCCTGTGTGAAACTGAGCAAGCCTTTTGTTCATTCTCCATTCTGACCGTAAACTACCTCAGTGTTATTTCAAACATCCTTTTGTGCAATGTCACAACCCGATTCGGTGCTAGATCGATATACTGTACTGTTTTACTGTACCAAATGTGGTAAATTAGTTTATTATTGTTTGATAATTTTGCCCTAAAATAGACTTTTTTTGTTCTAATTGTGATTTTTCTTGTAAAAATTATGTGTAAGTAATATTTTTCTTGTGAATGCTGCTTATCTGATGCTATGTGCCTGTGATGCTGCTGCAAGTAAGTTTTTCATTGCACCTGTGCAAATATGTACTTGTACATATGGCAATAAACTTGACTTTGACTCTGTCATATATGCTGAGATACATTGAAAAGCTTCGTTTGCATACCATCTGGACAGATCATTCCATACATAAGTGCATCGAAGTAGTACAAAAGTAAAACAATAGTAGAAGGCAGAATATAGTGTTGCAGTTGCAGAGGAAATGCAGTGTAGGTAGACAATAAGGTTCAAGGGCCACGATGAAGCAAACTGAAATACCAAGAGTTCATCTTTATCGTACAAGAAGTCTGTTCAATAGTCTTATAACTGTGGGATAGAAGCTGTCCTTGAGCCTGGTGGTATGTGTTCTCAAGCTTTTGTATCTTCTGCCTGACGGAAGGGGGGAGAAGAGAGAATGTTCGGGGTGGGTCTTTGATTATGTTGGCTACTTTCCCAAGGCAGCGGGAAGTGTAGACAGAGTCAACGGAGGGGAGGTTGGCTTATGTGATGGTCTGAAATATATTTAATAGGAAAAAGTACAAGTTAATCACTGTTTCATCTGGAAAGAATATTGGGGCTCTGGACAGCGGGAAGTAGGGACTCATTGAGACCTGACTTAAATGAAATATAACTAAAAGAAACTTCTAAATTGATCTAAACACCAAGAGGATTAAGGGATACTCCTGTTTGATTCTTTCAGTTTAAACAGATCATTAAAAAATAGCTTCTGGAACAGAACCCTGAGGGCTGATGTCCACAGTGTAAATCCTGCTGTGCTCACAGAAAGTGAAATGGCCAGAGACCATTTAAAAAAAAGTCTAATTCATTTTAATGAGTTGATTTTTTTTAATTTTAAGTTATGTCTCTAAATTATTTATAAATATAGCTTCTGCAGGATATCAGCAAGCAATGTAGGCTCTTTATGCTGATATTGATTTCCTCCAACTAATTCCAATGTTACCATACTTTTATCAATCATCTTAAGAAGTCCTGTGTGAACACCTTTAAACTTAACTGAAATTGTCCTACATGTTTGGTGAATATTTGTTGGTACAGATTCGTATGAAAAGTTAGTTTGACAAGCATGGCTATTTTGTGTTACTTCTCTGCAAAACTGTAAAACGAAATACACATTTCTTAAAATTGGCTCTTATGCCAGTTATGATAATTTATAATATAACATATTTGATAGGAAAAAGTTCAAGTTAATCACTGTTTCATCTGGAAAGAATATTGGGGCTCTGGACAGCGGGAAGTAGGGACTTATTGAGATCTGACTTGAATGAAATACAACTTGAAAAAAACTTCTAAGTTGATCTAAACACCAAGAGGACTAAGAGGATGACTTAGTTCCATATTGAAAATTGTAAGGCTGGCTCCACTTATTCCATTGTCTGCATTCTCATACACAATCTGCTCCTGCATTCCCTCGTTCCCACTCACTCTTTGTTCTGGCTATTTGTTAATGATAATAGTGCATTTCCTCGTCAAGGCCCTTGCACCTTATTGTCTACCTGCACTGCATTTCCTGTATAACTGCAACATTATATTCTGCATTCTGGTATTGCCTTACTTTTGTACTACTTCGATGCACTTATGTATGGAATGATCTGTCCAGATGGTGTGTAAACAAAGCTCTTCACTGTATATCATATGATAAAGTCAAAGTCAGAGTTAATTGTCAAATGTACAAGTTCCCTAGTGGCTGAAGGGTGATGTATTGTCACAGCAGTTGGTGCTGCCATCTCAGAGGTCCAATAATCCAGTTTTCAATTCTGACCTCTGGCACTGGAAGTGTGGAGATTACACATCATCTCTGTGACAGTGTGGGTTTCCTCCTGGATTGTCTGGACTCTTCCCACCTCCCAAAAATATGCTGGGAGGTTAACTGGCTACTGTAAATTACCACTAATCTACATAGGACCAAAGTACCGAAGAGGAATTAATGGGCGTGAGGAATAAACAAGGTTGCAAGGAGATAAGATGGGGAGGGTGTGTGCGAATGGAACTGATGGGATTGCTGTATTGGGAGATGGCACAGCCTCAATGGCCCAAATGGCCTCCTTCCTTCTGTGTTCCAGTGAGTAAGTATCTACAAGATACACTGCAGCAATATGCCAAGACTTTTTTTTCCCTGCTGCTCCCAAAGCATTAACTTCTACGAACTAGAAGGACAAGAAAACAGCTGTGTAGGAATCTTACCAGCTACCACTACGTTCCAAGTCGCTAGCTATCCTAACTTGGAAATACCTCTTTGTTTTTTCATCCAGGATCTAACATCTAGAAATCCCTCCCCAACAACAAGGGAGGACCTTCATTGCACTCAGCAGCTCATTAAAGTCAATCACCACCAAATTCTTAACAGCAATTCAGAATAGATAATAAATGGTGACCTTGCCATATCTCATTTATCCCACAAATTGTTTAATACATATGAAATCAGGACCAGAAGTATTGAGTACAAATTAGATAAGATATCTTTATTAGTTACATGTACGTCGAAACACACAGTGAAATGCATCTTTTGCACAGAGTGTTCTGGGGGCAGCCCACAAGTGTCGCCATGCTTCCGGTGCCAACATAGCATGCCCAGAACTTCCTAACCCGTACGTCTTTGGAATGTGGGAGAAAACCGGAGCGCCCGGAGGAAACCCATGCAGACACAGGGAGAACACACAAACTCCTTACAGATAGTGGCCAGAATTGAACCAGGGTCGCTGGCACTGTAGTAGCATTACACTAACCAGTACACAAACTAGATATCAGTACAAGCTATATGAAGAACTGATGGAAGGCAACTTTTCCAATTCTGCTCACTGAAGACTGATCAAACCTCAGTTTTAAAACTTGCACCCTTATCTTCAAACGCCATGTTACAGCTCCTCCTTAAATTGGCCTTAAAACTTCTTTTTCTGATCAAGCCTTTGGCAACCTTTCTCATGTAGCTCAGTCAACTTGACAACATTCCCGTCAGATGTCTTGGGATGTTTTACATGCTGCAGTGGAGTAGACCACTGCATTATCCTCAGCTTCCTGTGTGCAGAATACCTGCAAAGGTCCAAAAGATTTTCATGCCAGATAAGAATTGTTCACAGCAAAGGGAGCCACATTATCTTGCAAAGCTTGTGTATCTCATATTATCTCTAAAGCAGTACACAAACCAGTGCAAAAGCATATCAGATTCACACGTGCTGTGTGCAGGTACCACAGAATTACATTGTATAGATTTACAGCAGTCATCTTTTATGTATTATCTGTCATAAAACAAACAAGAGGCAATGAAGACTGTGTAGATGTTTACCAGTATTGCTGGCACTTCCTCAAAAGCTAGCTACTGTTGTAGTAAGTACAAATAAAAGAGAAGTAGAATGATAAAGCCAAACAGAGTGACTGATTGAACAGTACCTAACAGTGATATGTAATAATGTCAACTGGAAATCAAATTAGGTTGTTTGGCTGCACTAGAGCAAGAATTTCAATTGAAAAGAAAAGATTATGATCTAAAGAAAGTAAGCTTACAAAAGAATAAAAAGAAGTTGGACGGAAAAAGAAGTGATTACAAGCAGGGACTGAATGGTTTTACACAGATAATATGGGGTTTAATTTAACTCACACAGTGAGAGTTTTATTTACAAATGGAAATTGGTCATTTTCTATAACAGAGCTGATTCACAATTCTTTTGGTGTGTCAGGCAGCAAGTTCAAAACAGATCTTACTGAGTTTAGCCAAAGAGAACAGAACAGTGTAGTCACGTTTCCTGTCGATGTAGCTTTAACTATTGTAGAGTCACAGAGGCACAGGTCACAGAAACAGGCCCTTCAGCCCATCATATCCATGCCAACCATCAAAAACCCATCTACACTAAGCTTCTTCCATAGCCTTCTGTTCCTTGGCAACTCTAATGCTCATCTAGATACCTCTTTAATGCTGTGAAGTTATATAACAACAAAGAATGAACATTTGCAGATAGTTATCATCTTATGATGTTTATGTAAAGTCTTTCAGAATGCAAGACATCCAGACAAAGCTGCAACTGCTGTATGGTAGGAAGCCTGGCAGTCACTTTGCAGTCACCCATGAACAAAAATACCATTGCAACCAGTAATCTGTTTGGTGCTGTTGGCTGGGGAATTAATATTGGCCCAGAATCATGGGGAAATCTTCTGTACTTTAGCTTGAAACGGATTTCAGGGATCCAACAAAGATGGAAAATAGCACCTGGTTTATCATCTTACCAAAAAAGTAGCACCTGCTAACATGCAGTACCCCAACTGTCCTGTACTGAAGTGTGAGCTTTGTCTTTCTGTACTCTGGACTGACACTTGAATCCACAGCCTTTGGATTCAGAGGCAAGATTGCTTTGACCAGAGCCAGAACTGTCAATGCCCATAACATGACATTCTAACAACATTCCAATATTCTGGAAAGCAAGTTCACCACTAAGATTCTGGATGGTTTGCGCATGGCCCCAGCTTCAGCAAAGAAAAGATCACCAATAATGTTTTCAGCACCGTGCAAAGTAATGTTGTTAAGCTTTGCAAGGGCCTCGCTTTCAAAATAGTTGCAGGCACTTTCTTTTTATTAATGTTGGCAGTTTCTCTGTCTTATGTTAAAGGATTTTCAAGTTTATTTTTTTCTGAATTTTAATCTTTCTCTACCCAGAGGGTAGACTGCAGCAAAAAATAAAGAATACGGGAAGATAATCTGAGCCAAAAAGAGCCCAATGATTCTACGAAAGATCTAAAAGCATTCAGCTTGAAATAATGCAAGCTATTTTCCAAAGTAACCATTTTTGATTACGGTTTGTAATGAATTTATTTTGTTATATATAACTTATTCCTGTTAGATATTTGAAGATAATTGGTGAGTTGTTTCAAAGATGCTGTCACACTTGTTCAGATGTTTAGAAGCTCAGCCACACGAAGAGTGCAGCGATTATTTATCAATATGATACTTAGTCTCTGAGGTTTGATATATCTTATTAACTGCACAGAAGGAAGATATTTGGCCCATTAGGTTTATGCCAGCTCCCGGGGAACCCTCTCATCGACCCCATCCCCTCCCCCTTATTTCTCTGTATCTCACAACTTATCCTTTTCCTCACCTGTCAGTTCCCCTTTGATTTATTTTTTCTGTCCTTAACCTTGACTAGGGGCTAAATACAGTTGCCCATTAACCTAGCAGCAAGTCTGTGGGATGTGGGAGGAAACAAAGAACCCAGAGGAGACCCACACAGACAAAGAGAACATGCAAACTCCACTCAGAAAGCACCTGAGGTCAGGATTGAACCTGGGTCACTGAATCTCTGAAGCATTTAGCAGTGCTGTGTCAATACGCCAACTAGGTTATTCAAACTAAGATTGTATACTCTGGAATTTGAATGTTAAGCCATGATTCCACTTAAGTTTTGAAAATATTATAAAATTGAAAAATATTTGAAAAATAGGGAGAAAAGCTATTTCTGCTGGTTGGGGGGGTGGGGGGGGCAGTTGGGAGTGGGGGCAAAGACTAAAGATCAGAGCCAGGGTCTTCTGGTATGAAACATCTCCCCCAACCAAGAATGGCAAAAGCCCAAAATTCTCTGCCACAAAAGGTAACAGATGCAAAGTCAATTGTTAATTTTATATCTGGAATTGATAGATTTTCATTAACTGAATGTATTATAGAAAATGGAATATAAAGGGCTCATATTTGGCCCTTTTGTGGAATCATGGATGATAACTTTTGTTCATTGCAATTTACTCAATTATGATAGCAGAAATCTTTTCACTGTATTGGGTGATAATGAACATAATCTGCAGATAAACAGAATTCTAACTTTAAGCTATTTAATAACTTGTGTGCAAGATTTGGTCAAAATAGCATTTAAATTACTGTCATCAAACAATCAAAAATTGAATTTTTCTTCATCCCTCCTGCACTTTAACCATTTATAGTAAGTCTGTATTTAGGCATTTTAGGAATTTAAGAAGAAGGCTGCCGGTTGACTAAGTATTGTTACATTCCAATGATCTGTATCCATGGTATATAGAACATAGAACAATACAGCACAGGAACAGACCCTTTGGCCCACGATGTCTGTGCTGACCATGATGCCAAGTGAAACTAATCCCAGCTGCCTGCACATTATCCATAGTCCCTCCATGTTCATGTGTCCATCTAAATGCTTCTTAAACTCCGCTATTGTGTCTGCGTCCATATATCTTTAACATAGAAAGATATTACAAGGTGTCCCACATCCAAAAATGGAATAGTAATAGTGTCCAAACCACAGGAGGAGCAATTAATGGGTGTCTAAAACCTTGATAGAACAATGGGACAGATCTTTCTAATCTTGAGCTACCACACAGATCAACTTGCCCTTGGTCCCACGTTCACACTCTCACTTGGACTGTGTGTAGAAGCCTGACCTCTGTCTCTTTCCCCACGAGTCAGGCTGTAAGCTTTCAGCATTGATGGGACTTCCTGCCCGGCCACAGGGTACAGCCCTGACCAGCTTCGATAGGAGCCAAAGCTGGGGCAGATTTCTGTCAAAACAGTCATCGAACTTTGTCATTCTAAATGACTCTGACACTTATTAAAATTGAAGTAATAAATTAAAAGAAAATTAACTATTTTAAAATAAAAGTTAATTAAAAACTCATAAAACGCTTAGAAATAATTAAAGATACCAAAGTAAAATCATTAGAAAAATAGTTTTCCCTTCTCGTAATCTGCAGGCATAGCATTCCCATTGAAATCAATGGGGCTCTGGATACTGCGGTGAGTTTTACCTGGAATAGGAGTGGGGAGGAAATTCCCCCAGTGGGATGTAGGAGTGGGCTCCACCAGTAGATTCCATGTGGTGTCCAGAGCAGAGTCCACGGATAAGTGAGGATACAATGGTCAGTCAGAGGATCTTGGATCTCTTTGTTGGTGCAGAAGTTCCAATTGGAACAGGTAACCCCAATCCAGCAAGATTTACCCCAGTTGAAAGAAATTTGTCTTAGACTGCTGAACCTTTGTGAGAGAGTACTCCATCACAGGGACATTTGGCTCCAGTAAATCCTGTAGACCAATGGATTATAGATTCTCATACACTTAGTGCATGTTAATGCAGCACTGCTGCTGCTTCAGGGCTCCAGCTTCAATCTCGACCTCGGGAGCTGTCTGTGTGGAGTTTGTACATTCTCCCTGCAACTGTGTGGTTTTCCCCTGGGTGCTTCAGTTTCCCCCTCATGTACATATGAAGTCTTTGATGGCAGGTGGAGATGTTTACAGAAGAAGTATTAGTGAATAGGACCAAGGCAACCAAAGTAGAAGTGATGAGAGCTGGAAAAAAGGCTGGACAGGAAGGACAGAAGTCAGCATTTGAGTAACACAGAGTTCATGGATGCTTCCAATAATAAATAACAAGAAGTAATAAAAATAGGGTGAGAAATGGTCACTGCTGGGAATTCAATATCAAGATGAGCATTTGAATTGCCAAGGCAGAATATTCTATGGACTAATTGCTGGTAAGTAGGATTAGTATGGATAGGTGCTTGATGGTTGGCATAGACATGATGGGCTGAAGGCCCTTCTGCTGCGCTGTATAACTGTGTGCATGCTGCAGGTTCAAGAGCCAATGACAATCATCAAATGCAGATGATAAGCAGGTGAGACAGAGAAGGAGGTGGAAAGGATGCAAGGACTCGGGGCTGAGATAGATGGAGAATGAAGAAAGGGGGTCATCCATGTACTGCTCCAGAAATAACTGAAGCAAATGCACGTAAATAAAGTGATGCTCAAAATATGCTCCCAGAAGTTCAAATAAAGGACATTTATTAATCAAAACGCGTAACATTAATCTTCCAAATTCTTGCAAAGTCAACTTGTGTACCGGGGCACTAATTCTTATTTTAGGTAGGTTATGTTCAAGAACAGGAATAACTCAGAAATTTTGAGTCTTTAGAAAACTTGTATGGTTTCAAAGTGATAATTTGAAAGTCATAAATTTTAATTAGCTGCAATTGTTGTTGGTGTAACCAACTCTGCCAGACTCTCCGGAGGTCTCCAGGGATGGATGATGAATAGATCTGGTGTTAGCAAGACTAGCAGGAAGTTAGAGTCCTTGTTTTCACATCCCAATGAGCCACACAACACCATGCAAAACCATCCCCTTCTCCCACTCCATCAGTTTAAACTGCTCTGGACCCAAATCCCCCTCTTATGAGACATCCATTGCACCACTATCACTCTGCTGTCACACTGTTCCCCGTACCATACAGGTCTCACTGTTGTGGTTGTTGGCAAGCAACGACTAAGACCCAGGAGACTGAAACTGAGACACAACCCTCCAGACCAACCTATAGGACTTCTGGCAACCTTATGCTGCAAAGACTTTTCCCACTTGTTTCTTTGATAATCAGAGGACATTTAATTAACAGCAAAAATTTTAAATTCTATGTAATTTCACACACACAAAAATCATTCAAACACATTCAACATGCAAAATAATTAAAATGATTAGTTGCTAATTAAAATGAAAAGGAGCAAACACTTCTTTAATTAGGTCAACAAACCCATTGGAACTGGTACGAGAGCCCATCAGATGAACCAGCTGGTGTAAAACTGAAGGTGAAATACAAAGGGCATTCAGACGCTCAGCACAGTACATTGGTGGAACATTCTGGACAGTGTCGAGTCCAGGGGTGTATCAAGAAGTGAGATGCACTGCCTTCTAACTTCTTCCACGTTCCAAACTTATGATTGAATGTGGAAGTCTGGAACAAGTTGAGACTTGAACTTCTCTGCAGAATCATTTGCGAGGCAAGAGGCAATCTGCCAGAGAGTTCCATATTGAGTACAGGAGTTGGGACGTCATGTTACAGCTCTACATGATGTTGGTAAGGCCACATTTGGAGGAATGCATGCAATTCAGGTCACCTTGCTATAGGAAGGATGTCCTTAAACTAGAGAGAGTGCAAAAAAGATTTATGAGGATGTTGGATTATAAGGAGAGGCTGGATAAACTGGGACTATTTTCCCCAGGAGCGTAGGAGGCTGAGGGATGACTTTATAGAGGGTTTATAAAATAATGAGGGGCATAGGTAAGGTGAATAGTCAAAGTCTTTTCACCTAGGGGAGCCTAAACCTAGAGGGCATAAGTTTAAAATGAGAGGGGAAAGATTTAAAGGGGACCCGAGGGGCAACTTCTTTACTTTTTTTCTTTAAAACACAGAGGGTCGTGACTGAACGGAATGATCTGCCAGAGGAAGTGGTAGATGTAAGTACAATGATGACATTTAAAAAGCATTTGGACAGTTACACAGATAGGAAAGGTTCAGAGGGATATGGGCCAAATATAGGCAAATGGGACTAGCTCAGTTAGACAACTTGGTCAGCACAGATGAGTTGGGCCAAAGAGCCTGTATGTGTGCTGTGTAACTCTTATTGGTTGCAGTCTTGCCCTTGGTGGACAGGAACAAGAGAGATCTGTGGGAGTAGGAGAGAGAGAGAGCGAGAGAGAGAGAGAGAGAGAGAGAGAGACAGAGAGAGAGAGATCTTTCCAACATCCATTGGAGACACTTTACCTGAGCTTTGCTAACCTGTTTCCACATTAAGGTTTAAATAGTTGGAAAGATACTTTGAGCATTCTCCCACTTCTTTCACCACAAAATTGCATTGGTTTAGTGTTATTGTCACATGTACCGAGATACAATGAAACTCTTTTGTTTGCGTGCCATCCAGAAAGCTCATGCCATACAGAGGTACATCAAGGTAGTAAAAGAAAACAGAAAGCAGAATGTGGTGTAGCAGCTTCATAGAAAGTGCAGGCAGGTTGACAAACAAAGTGCAAGGGTCACGACGAGGTAGATTAGGAGATCAAAAATTCACCTAGCATATGAAAGGTCCATTCAGGAGTCTGATAGCAGCTGGTAGAAGCTGCCCTTGAGTCTGGTGGTACATGCCTTCAAACTTGTGTATCTTCTGCCTGACAGGAGAGGGGAGAAGTAAGAATGACCAGGGTGGGAGGGGTCCTTGATTATGTTGGCTGCTTTCCCCGAGGCAGCGGGAAGTGTAGACAGAGTCAGTGGAGGGGAGGCTGGTTTGCACGATGGACTTGGCTGCGATCACAAATCTCTGCAATTTCTTGCAGTCTTGGCAGAACAATTGCAATACTAAACTGTGATACATCCAGATATGATGCTTTCTATGGTGCATCTGTAAAAAACAGGTTGGATCTCGCAAAGCCAGCAGAAGTGCTGACATAGCAACAAATCCTCTCTTTGAGCAGTGATATGTCTGAAAACAGAGCCTGGCTCACATTAGGACTTTCTTAAATCTCCCATGAACAGATTTGAGATGGACCAGATGTTTGCCCTATTGTTTCATCATTTCTCTGTAGAAAACCACTATTACCATAAGAACTGAAACGTTCAGGTCAAAACTTCCCAGAAACAAGAAATAAACAAACTACCAGGTCAAGAAAATTATATGGGGAAAAAGGACATCATGTACTGATTTTGTATGAAGTCGCCAAAATTCCATCTATTTCAACATGGGACAGCTGGAAATCCTAGTCAAAGGGGATATTGAACATATGATAAAATGATATTGGAGGAAGGATTTGGGTCAGAGCAAAGTTAAGGCAAATATTTATCCTTTAATTGTCATCATTGAAATATATAATCTGGTTGTTACCATATTGCTTATTGTGGGATCTTGTTGTGAAGAAAAAATGTTGTCATGTATTTCTCATTACAACAGTGACTTCACCGGGAGATCACAAAGTTGTGAAATACATTATAAATGTGTAATAATGTCACTGGCTAAATTGCCACAAAGCATTTCCCACAGTATGGGAGAAAATTCAGCTGATGCACTCTCCCCTCATTCAGGACCTGATTGGCACAGTGGTGCGTTGGGGTAATGCATTTAGAACATAGAGTATAGAACAGTACAGCACAGGAACAGGCCCTTTGGCCCATGAGGTCTATTCTGACCATGATGCCAAATTAAACTAAATCTATCTGCCTGCACATGACCCAAATCCCTCCATTCCTTGCACGTTCATGTGGTAGTGTAGCAGTTAGCATAACATTATTACAGCGCCAGCGACGTGGGTTAAATTCCGGCCGCTGTCTGCAAGGAGTTTGTACGTTCTCCCCGTGTCTGTGTGGGTTTCCTCTGGGTGCTCCGGTTTCCTTCCACATTCCAAAGATGTACGGGTTAGGAAGTTATGGACATGCTATGTTGGCGCCGTAAGCATGGCGACACTTGCGGGCTGCCCGCCAGAACACTCTATACAAAAGATGCATTTCTGCACCCCTGACCCTCCAATGCTCCAGAGAAAACAATCCAAGTTTGTCCAACCTCTCCTTACAGCTAATACTCTCCATTCCAGGCAGCATCCTGGTGATTGTCTCACATCTCCAGCGACTCAGGTTCGATCCTGACCTCTGTGTCCTCCTGTGACCACGTGGGTCTCCTCTAGGTGCTCAGGTTTCCTCCCATATCCCAAAGACATGCTGATGTGTTCTTTGGCTACTGTAAATTATTCCTTATTGTAGGGTATGGGAAACAAACAAATCAATAGGGAGTCAATGGGTAAGTGAGAAAGAATAAGATGCAGGGGTACAGGAAAATAAGGGGGATGGGATAGATTTGATTGCTCTCCGAGCACCTGGCACAAAACTGATGGGCTGAACAGCCTCCTACTCTGTTGTGGTAAGAGCAAAGACACACGTTGTTTACTCATTAATAGTAGTATTAATGGTAGTAGTGGACTCAGCCCAATACATCATGGGTACATCTCTCCCCATCATGGGAAGTATCCACATGAGGTACTGCCTCAAGAAGACAACATCTATCATCAAAGATCCCCACCACCCGGGCCGTGCCATCTTCTCACACCTGCCATCGGGCAGGAGGTACAGAAACCTGAAATCCCACACTACCAGGTTCAAGAACAGCTACTTCCCTTCAACCATTCGGTTCTTGAACCAACCTGCACAACCCTAATCAGTACCTCAGTATAACAACACCATGACCACTTTGCACTACAATGGACCTTGTTTTTTGTCCCAGTTGTGTCCTTTCTCATAAAAATTGTGTATAATTTATGTAGAATTTATGTTTTTCTTGTGAATGTTGCATATCTGATGCTATGTGCCTGTGATGCTGTTGCAAGTAAGTTATTCATTGCACCTGTGCAGACATGTACTTGTGCATATTGGTATTGGTTTATTATTGTCACTTGTACTGAGGTACAGTGAAAAACTTGTCTTGCATACTGTTCATGCAGATCAATTCGTTACACGGTACATTGAGGTAGTACAGGGTAAAAACAATAACAGAATACAGAGTAATGTGTCACATCTACAGGGAAGTGCATTGCAGGTAGACACATATGACAATAAACTCAACTTCGACTTCATTTATTATAACCTAAGTACCAACATTAGTAAATAAACCTCTTGAGCAGTGTTCCCTGATGTTGTCTTCCTGGATTTGACTGCTTTTTCAGGTAATACATAGCCTTGGACATCCACTCATCCCATCACGAGACCTTTGGTTTAGACAGATTGCTCAAAGCTCTTTCTCTTTTCCTTATGCAGCTGTCTTCTCCAAACTGGAGTTGGGAACAGTGCAGATTTGAATAATATCTGACTAATCTGTGGAACTTGCAGCACTTTTCGTCATTTCTTTGGCTATTGACTCTGTTTGTAGTCATCGGTTTATGCAGTCTCAGCACGGTCTCTGACTACCACCTGAGGACAAGCAGCAGGACTTGTTATCCTTTGCTCTCAGCGAGTCTAGATTTCCATTGTTGATTCCTTGCCTGTGACCACAGATCCTGAGTCACAATAGGCTTAATGTCTTGTTAAAGTACTGTGTTTACATTGGGCCAGATCATGCTGCTTGGAATTCTTCCACCACCAACAAGGCACATGTCAGGAGTGTGAAGGAATATTCTCTCTGCTTGGAGGATGAGTGTGGCTCAATTAAAACTAACACCATCCAGAAGCAGTTTGCTCGATTGGTGTCCCATATGTCAGCCTAAGCACTTGCTTCACCACCAGCCCACAGTGGCTGCAGTGTGTACCATCTGCAGAGTATCCTGCTGTTACTTTATTACTTTATTCCAACATCATCTCCCGAACCAACGATTTCTACCAGCGAGATGAACAACGGCAGCAGGAACATAGGAACTCCACCACATGCAAGTTCCCCTCTAAGTAGCGCACCATCCTGACTTGGAAATATATCATTGTTTCCTCGTTGTCACTGGGTCTGAACCCTGGAAGCCCTCCCTCTACTCAACCACACTCTGGGACCACCTTCACCAGAAGAGCAGCTGTGTTTCAAGAAAGTAGCGCACCACTATCTTTTCAATGATAGGAATAAGCGATAAAGAATGACCTTGCTAGCAACGACATCCCAAAAAACCGACACCCATGCATCCCCCAATTTTGGAGGGTCGTATTCACGCACCTTCCATAACCTGGAGTCCAGTGGCATGGTCTGAATGGTGACAGAAGCTTCGGTGATACTGTTTCCCAAACCCCACACTCCCCCTTCCCCAATATCCTTCGTGAGGAAAGCTGAGGGTGTGGCTTTGCCAACTGTAAAAACTACTATGATACTAACAGCTTATAAATGCCTCTGATGTTTCAGGGCAAAGTTTTTTTTTAGATTGAAGCAAACAATTGGAAAAACTGAAAAAAAGTTATGAAATAAATTACAAACAAATTTGGTACTGCATAAATAATTAAAAATAATAAATTAAAGCAAAATAATTTAAACTCAGTAACTTACCTTCCACTTTGCCTTCTGTATTGTTATCAGACACCTTGTCAATCATCATTTCCATCTCCCTGCAATCTCTTCCCACCGCCCCCCCTCAAGCATCTCGATCTCTGCAATGTCTTTGTCTGCCCCCAGCTACCATCTGCACACCCTGCTCTCGATGGAACGTCTTCACAGATGCATCAAATCACAGTCGAAGCTGAAGAGGTTTACCTGCACAAATTTGCAAATTGTGTCTTTAAGTTGTTAGTGCAGTCTGACTGTCTATGACAATGTTACACTGCTGCAAAGCAGGTACACCACAAGACTCTCCTGTCCAATGGGATCACAATATAAACACACATGAATACAGGGAAACCAACAGAGCCCGTGTTTGAATATACATTACACCCATGAATTCTCACATCCCTTACTGGAACTCTGCACAATAATTTCTCTCGAGCAGTTCCTGTTAAGCAGGAAACATGAAGATTTAAAAGGTCCTGATGAAGAGTTTCTGCCCGAAACGCTGACTGTTTATTTTCCTCCACAGATGCTGCCTGACCTGCTGAGTTCCTCCAGCACTTTTGTGTGCTGCTCCAGATTCCGGCATCTGCAGAATTTCTTGTGCCTAAGATTTAAAAGGTGCCTTATCGTTAAGAACCAAAATTTGCAGGAGCCACATCTGTATCCCAACCTTCACTCTCACTTCAAGAATATAGTTCTTGTAAATAGGAATCCATTGTTACCTCTCCTAGCCTATGAAAGAAGTTTTTATGCATATCTTACCTTGAAAAATGCTATATGAACCTGATTGGCTGCTCCTTCTCTGGCCTCACTGCTGAGTCCAGTGGTTGAGTTGTGACTTACTAAAGAATGGTTCTGAATGCACCACACCTGGTCTTCAGCTGCACAGGTCTGGCATTGATTTACCTGTCAAGTGGTATGGAAATGAATACTGAAATAATCTTCTCTCTAATTTTCTGCACATGTTACCCAATCAATGCATTTCCAATCAAAGCTACCCTTCCCTCAGTCTACCAAATGATAACTGCAAACTGGCATCTTCACACGCAGCAGCAGAGAATGTCAATGCATTGAGAAGCCTTTGCCGACTATGCTCAAGCATTTCTTTAATTAGTCTTTAACTTACGTTTAATAAACCATCTTGGAAACAAAGTTTTCATTAGCTTGTGCATTCTATTGACATCCAGGCACTGTATTTAACTTCTAAACAGTGTTAGTGACCAAAGACTTCAGCCTAATCATGTTAATTAGCAAGCATCAGTAGAAATTACTTTCTCACGTGTGACAGCATTTCCATCGATTGTGTTAAGTATTTCTTTCCAAGGTCAGGAAAAGCACGTTGGATGGGTGCCAGTTAATAGCAAGGTTTTTCACTGCAGATCTCATTAACTAGGTTACAAATGAGTGAGATATGCCAAAATCAATGTTACTTTGCATTGCTTACACTGCCATAAGTTTTCAAAACAATTCTATGTGCAAGTTTTTCAAATCAGTTAATGCAGTGGAATAATTTCAATGGTGTGCACTGTGTCTTAGTATCAGACAAGTAAACAAACTTTGCCAAGAGAAGCCTCTTTCACTGTAGGTGTTGTAGATCACTTATAATGAAGGCCAAAAGCAGAAGACACACATTGGTTACCAAAGCAGTGTGTTTCCAACTAATGCCTCCATAACTCTATTGCACTAAGTAATAGCTACATTCTGGAATTCTTGCACTCTGCTGCACAGACCATTGGTCATAGAAAACCCTTTGCCAATTCTGCTCAAATGTCCTTTTAATTAAACTTTGATTTACCTCTGATGAATTAGTTTTGAAACAACGTTCTCATTGGCCTCTGCTCTCTACGAGTGGGATATGTAACACACCAATGCAAAGTAAGATCAGCAAACCCAGAGTAGGAGCTAGATGTTGAAGTAGTTCTCCACAGTAGGCATGATTATTCTCAACACTGGTGCCCCACAAGGCTGTGTCCTCAGCCCTCTACTATACTCCCTATACACTCATGACTGTGTGGCTAGATTCTGCTCTAACTCCATCTACAAATTTGCAGATGATACCACCATTGTAGGCTGTATCTCAAACAGCGATGAGTCGGAGTACAGGAAGGAGATAGAGAGCTTAGTGGAATGGTGTCATGACAACAACCTTTCCCTCAATGTCAACAAGACAAAAGAGCTGGTCATTGACTTCAGAAAAAGGAGCAGTGTACATGCACCTGTCTACATCAATGGTGCTGAGGTCGAGAGGGTTGAGAGCTTCAAGTTCCTGGGCATGAACATCACCAAAAGCCTGTCCTGATCAAATCATGTAGATGCCACGGCCAAGAAAGCTCACCAGTTCCTCTACTTCCTTAGGAGGTTAAAGAAATTTGGTTTGTCCCCTTTGACTCTCACCAACCTTTACTGATGCACCATAGAAAGCATCCTATCTGGACGTATCATGGCTTGGTATGGCAACTGCTCTGCCAAGGACCACAAGAAGCTGCAGAGAGTTGTGGACACAGCCCAGCGCATCACAGACACCAGCCTCCCCTCCTTGGACTCTGTCTTTACCTCTCGTTGTCTTGGTGAAGCAGCCAGCATAATCAAAGACCCCACCCACCCGGGACATTCTCTCTTCTCTCCTCTTCCATCAGGTAGAAGATACAGAAGCCTGAGGGCACGTACCACCAGACTTAAGGACAGCTTCTACCCCACTGTGATAAGACTATTGAATGGTTCCCTTATACAATGAGATGGACTATGACCTCACGATCTGCCTTGATGTGAACTTGCACCTTATTGCACTGCACTTTCTCTGTAGCTGTGACACTTTACTCTGTACTGTTATTGTTTTTACTTGTACTACATCAATGCACTCTGTACTAACTCAATGTAACTGCACTGTGTAATGAATTGACCTGTACGATTGGTTTACAAGACAAGTTTTTCACTGTACCTCAGTACAAGTGACAATAATAAACCAATACCTATACCAATACCAATCAAACTTGGGGCAACATCTGTAGCCAAAAATCAGCTATCAGTCAGCACCTTTTAGCCCGTTATCTTACACTGAATGAGCGCACCTCACTGAAGAATCCCAGATGAGATGGCACTGATTAACTTTGATACTATTCCAAACCTCTTTACTCCCTAAGTATCCATAAGCTAGTGGATCTTCTCATGGGCATCGTCAGAGCAGCTCCCTGCTAGACTTGGAAACCAAACATTAAAAGAGGGATAAGTTTGTCTTTGACCACCTATGCTGCAAGCAAGAATAGCAGCTGTCAGTTTTATTCATTGACTAACGTTCAGTTCAATATTTCTCCTGATTGCCTTAAATATGACAACAATAACAATGTAAGTTTGCCTAAAAATTCCTGCCTGGTTGAGAGTGTAAAATTGTCAATTTACTCTCGTAATCTTTGTGCTCTTCCCAGACATTTCAATCCTTTCATTTTCAGAGGCAGTGTGCAAATGTATTGATGGAACTCAATGCCCAGTTTGGTGGTACAAACAGGGAGTTAAGTTCCAGGCAGTTATAAGTTCCAGGCAGTTATGTTTTAATTACCAAAGTCAGGAAGGGAGCACTTTGTCTTCAAGCTTTTCTCACCTAAAATTAACAGTATCTTATTTATCACATTGCTACCCAAAAAGTGATCAGATGCAGATGTATGCGTGCACACATGTGTTTTTGTGTTTGTTGCATGCATGTGTTTCTGTCTGTGTGTGTTTGTGTGTATGCATGCATGTATAGGAATATGAATAGCCATATACATATACATGCAGAATATATTTTTCCAAAATTTGGTTTTGCAATTTGTGATCTAGGATTTATTTCCTGCACTTTCTCCTACATTTACCAGGATGATTTACCAGGAGATTTACCAGGATGCTGCCTGGTTTAGAGAGTATGGATCATGAGGAGAGACTAAGGGAGCTAAGGCTTTACTCTTTGGAGAGAAGGAGGATGAGAGGAGACATGAAAGAGGTGTACAAAATATTAAGAGGAATAGATAGAGTAGACAGCCAGCACCTCTTTCCCAGGGCACCAATGCTCAATACAAGAGGGCATGGCTTTAAAATAATGGGTGGGAAGTTCAAGGGAGATATCAGAGGGAGGTTTTTTTACACAGAGAGTGGTTGGGACATGGAATGCTCTACCTGGGGTGGTGGTGGAGGCAGGTACATTGGTCAAATTCAAGAGATTACTAGATAAGCACATGGAGGAATTTAGAATAGAGGGATATGTGGGAGGAAGGGGTTAGATAGTCTTAGGCGAGGTTTAAAGGTCAGCACAACATTGTGGGCTGAAGGACCTGTATTGTGCTGTACTGTTCTATGATTCTATCATTCTCTATGCCAAACACATCAAGAGATGAAAATTATGTTGCAATTTTACATCAGCTGTCATAATTAAACTGAATGAGATTGAATTGAAAGTCCCCTTGAGTTGGAACTTTTCTCCTCATGACTAATTGAGATGTATTTCTCTATAAAATGTACAAATTCCTGCAGTTTCCATTACTTACATCAGTAGCTAATTGTAACCAAATAATTATCATCAGGTGCAGGCAATAGCCTGAGCAAACCTTGAAATGAAATATTTTCCTGAAGAACTGTGTCTTTATAAATCCCAGCACTTTAAGCCTGGGTCACAATGCACTGAAAATGACCGCAGATTCTTTTCTATATTCCTCCTGTGTGTTCCTTTCAAGATGTTCAGTCATGCTTGTACACTGTTGCACAGGCATAAAATAATCACCTCGTGATCCTTTGGAGGCACAACATCTGAAACAACTTCCATCCTCATTGCAATAACTCACTCTTCCACTCAGCCAAAGCTATCAATTATTTCTGCAGATGATTCTGCCCTGAAGAAGTGAACCTACTCTGGTCTCTTGGACACAATATACATCCTCTAATCCTGTTACGGTGTAATATTCAAATCTCAACACTTTTATCACCTGTCCTTTAGTGGGATAGTTTAACCTGCCTGGTGGGTAATTGACTGAATTAGATCATCTATCCATATAATACCCACTCTGGGAGATAGTGGGATCTCAAAGATGTGCTGGTAAGTTAATTAGTTACTGTAAATTACCCTTTGGTGTAGGTAAGAGGCAAAAGGGAGTGAGCGTGATGAGCTCATGAGAGAAAATAAGTTGCAGGTGTTCAGGAAAGAGGAGACGGAGAATTGAACTGATGGGAATCTTCTGCTGGGAGTCAGCATGGGCTGAATTACCTTTCTGTGCCATAATAAGTTAAGTTACGGACTTGTATCCAGGGAACAGAACAAATGAGTTGGGACATGAGCTCTGACCCCATCAGAGCAGCTGGGAAATTTATATTCAAGGAAACAAATAAATCTGGAGCACAAAATTGGCATCATTAACAGTGACTGTGCAACTCCAGACTGTTGTGAAAAATCATCTGATTCACTAAGGTCCTTCAGGGATAGAAGTGGAACATAGAACAGTACAGGGCAGGAACAGCTCTTTGGGTCTTCATATCTGTGGCAGTCTAAACTAATCCTATCTGCCTGCACATATTCCATATCTTTCCATTCCCTGCCTGTTAAGAACATAGAACATAGGACAGTACGATACAGGACCAGGCCCTTCAGTCCACAATGTCTGTGCTGACCATGGTGCCAAATTAAACTAAACCTATCTGCCTGCACATTGGTATTGGTATTGGTTTATTATTGTCACTTGTACCAAGGAACAGTGAAAAACTTGTCTTGCATACCGATCATACAGATCAATTCATTACACTGTGCAGTTACGTTGAGTTAGTACAGAGTGCATTGATGTAGCACAGGTAAAAACAATAACAGTACAGAGTAAAGTGTCACAACTACAGAGAAAGTGCAGTGCAATAAGGTACAAGGCTCTCCAGTTCTTAGATAGATAGATAGACAGATAGATAGACAGATAGATAGATAGCTAGATAGATAGATAGATAGATAGATAGATAGATAGATAGATAGATAGATAGATAGATAGATAGATAGATAGATAGATAGATAGATAGATAGATAGATAGATAGATAGATAGATAGATATTAGTTACATGTACATTGAAACACATGGTGAAAACTTACATGATGCGCCTGTAAACACCCCTTAAATATTACTATTCTGTCTGCTTTCACCACAACCCCTGGCAGTGCATTCCAGGCACACTCTGTGCGTAAAAAGAAACCTGCCCCCACACATCCCCTGTAAACTGTCTCCCTCTCACCTTAAAGCTGTGCCTTCTAATATTTGACATTTCCACCCTGGGAAGAACACTGACTATCCATCCTATTTATGCCTCCCATAATTTAATAGAGTGAGAATCAGAATCAGGTTTATTATCACTGACTTATATGTGGTGAAATTTGTTGTTTTGTGGCAGCAGTACAGTGCAATGTACTTCAATCAGGTCTCCTCTCAGCCTCCAGTGCTCAGAGAAAACAATCCAAGTTTGTCCAACCTCTTCTTAAAGCTAATTCTCCCCAATCCAAGCAACATCCTGGTGAAGCTCTACTGTGTCTTCGCTAAAGCCTCCCCATCCTTCCTGTAGTGTGGAGATAGAACTGCATGCATTACTGCTACTATAACATAACTGGAGTTTTATACAGCTGCAACATAATTCCTGCTGTCCAACCCTACCAATAACAATGTGGCTGACTTTACTCAGAGATGAACACTCAGTTCAGGGACCAGTGATGCACAATGAATTCAGGTCTAGGCAGAAATGCTAACTTCCCAGAGTTTACTTTGCATTGTAGCACTAAGTCAGGGTGTAAATTAGAGAGTTGACCCAATGCAGTCAGCTTTCCATTTGGTTTGAATCAGATTTATTATCACTGACATATGACATGAAATTTGTTGTTTTGTGACAGCAGAAAAGTGCAAAGACATAAAAATCTATAAATTACAAAAATAAATAAATAGATAGTTCCAAACAAAAAAGGAATAATGAAGTAGTGTTCATGGGTTCATGGATCATTTGGAAATCTGATGGCGGAGGGGAAGAAGCTGTTCCTGAATCATTGAGTTTGGCTCTTCAGGGTCCTGTACCTCCTCCCCGATGGTAGTAACGAGAAGAGGGCATGTCTTGGATAGTGAAGGTCCTTAATGATGGATGCTGCCTTGAGGTACCAGCTCTTGAAGATGATGGTGGGGAAGGTCGTGCCTGTGATGAAGCTGGCTGAGTCTACAACCCTCTGCAGCCTCTTGCAATCCTGTGCATTGGAGCCTCCATACCAGGCGGTGATGCAACCAGTCAGAATGCTCTCCACCATACATCTATAAAGATTTGTAAGAGTCTTCAGTGACACACCAAATCTTCTCAAACTCCTCACGAAGTAGAGCTGTTAGTGTGCCTTCTTCCTGATTGCATCAATGTGTTGGGCACAGGATAGATCCACTGAGATGTTGATGCCCAGGAACTTGAAGCTGCTCATCCTTTCCACTGCTGACCCCTCAATGAGGACTGGTGTGTGTCCTCCCAACTTCCCCTAAAAAGATTAGTTCTGTCTTTTCACCCTTCATGGAGACATATTATTCTAAACCCTGGCAAGTAAATTTGTGTCATTGGTCGTTCGATTTTTTTCCTTATCTGCTGAAGTCCTTAAACTGGCTATTTTAATTATTTTCAGTGGAATTCTTACACACCATTGTTTGGGGTGCTTTGCTGGAGTTTGGTATCCAGTCTCGTGTATAACAGCACTAAAGTCCTGAAAACCTCTTCCCTCAATCTCAATGTTCAGAAGTTACACACTGTTGTACCCTTGGAATGCAACCAATGGGAATGCATGCTATCTCCATGGAACCAAAGAGGATAAGAAATCGGAACAGGAGTAGCCCATCAAGCCAGTTGCCCCATTAATCTTGATCTTAATCTGAATTTAGCCTCAACAACACTATCCTACCAAACTCCCAAAACGTTTGATGTCCTTGTCGTCCAAAAATCTGTCTATTTCAGCTTTGAATATATTCACTGACCCAGTCTGCACAGTTCTCTGGAATAGATTGTACTAAAGATTCATGTTCCTCTGTGAAAAGAAATTCCTTCTCAGTGCCATTGATTCTGAAACAATGCCACATGGTTCTAGGCTCCCTCAAGTGGGAAACATTCCTCTTGACATCTGCCCTGCCAAGCCCACTCTGAATCTCACATGTTGCAAACCAAATAAAACCACATCTCATTCTTCTAAAACTCTAAAGATTACTCACAACCCCCACATCACAACTTGGTGAACCTTTTCCAAACTGCTTCCAATCCAAGGATGTGTCTCCTCAGCGAGAGAAGACAACACTATTGTCCCCACATCACCAAAAACTCCTCACATTCTCATCCCTAAAATAAGAATGTGCAGAGAATAAATAATGGGATTAATGTAGGATTAGTGTAAGTGAGTCAGTAATGGTCAGTGTGGACTCAGTGAGGCAAAGGGGCTGGTTCTGTGCTGTATCTCTCTAATTCTGTGATTCTAATTGTGGTCTTACCAAAGCCTTGCACAACTGTAACAAGTTTTCTTTGCTCTTATACTTCGCTTCTCTTGCATAAAGACCAACATTGCATTTGTCTTCCAAATTGCACCTACACGCTAACTTTCCAATGTCTTGTATGATCTATCAATTTTTAAAGCATAGCTTCTAGTTCTACCAATTATTACATCTTGATATCTCTTTCTTATATGTTTAATGCTTTTTCTGGTCTAATAAACTGACACAATCACTGTGGTTTCTCAATTTTCCCTCAAACAGTGTGTGATCATCTAAGCCTTCAGTTTTGGCCCAAAGTTGTTACTTAATTCCAGTCATCATATTCGCCAGGGAACATATTTCAAAATAACATTTATCTTTCTGCCAGCACATTACAAGAACCTATTTGTAAAAGCATTCCCTACATAGCCACAAATGTAAAAAGCTGGCTCTAACAATCCAAATGATGTGCCACCAATACAAAATGAAGAAGTGATTCCAGAAATAACTGATTCATTCTGTCACACAGCCTATCACTAATTATCAGCCTAAATACCCAGGAGACCCCAGCAAATTAAAACAGGTAATGTTCTGAAAACAGGGACTGTTCAATAACCTTGTCAAGAAAATCAGCATTGTAAATTGGATTCTGTTCTATCTGTGAATTGCTCCTAAAGTAATATATATATTCAAAATAACTGAATATATTTATTTCAAATTTACCCTAAAATTTATATATGACAGGACCACACTTAATCCTTTATCAATGTTCTATTGCTGTAGATCACATTTTTATTTCATGTCACAGTAAGAAACAAAGATATCCCAAGATGTTTTATTTTTTGATGGTTCTTAGCGTTCTTTCAGACTGACACTCTCAGAGCAGTACTGAGGGAGTGAGGCCCTGCCAGAGGTGCTGTTTTTTGGCTGAGAAATTCAGCTGAGCCCCTTTTAAATGAATTAAAAAGAAAAAAAACAACATTCTCCTTGGTGTTCTGATCTATATTTCTCCATCAATCAATATTACAAAGACAGGTAATCCATTTGTTAACATGTGGGAATTTATGCAAATTGCTGCTGCATTTCCTACACCTGCACAGAGTCTACACTTCACGTGTATTTTATTGGCTGTGAAGTGCTTTGGGACATAGAGAACAGGAATGAATAAATGACAATTCTTTATTAGTTAGATGACAAGATTTGAG
This sequence comes from Pristis pectinata, assembly GCF_009764475.1. NCBI lineage: Eukaryota > Metazoa > Chordata > Chondrichthyes > Rhinopristiformes > Pristidae > Pristis > Pristis pectinata. Next base: position 80,970,862 of record NC_067415.1, read on the forward strand.
TGAAATGTGGTTCATTGATATCGTCAGCCTGTACAAAGAGAGTACAGATCTCCCTGTGGTGAGGTGGGGAGGGGATTCCGTCAAACTCCAATTATATCTTTGATGGAAATTGTTAGAAGTTCCATTGAGATGAGGTGAACGATCCCTACTGACATTATCTCTTGTCTTCTGTCAGTTGTTCCATGGGATTGAGGGAACCTTCAGAAAACTTCCAACTTAATGTGTTGGATAATTGCTAAAATTTCCAAATGTCTATAACCTTGAAAATCTTCATAACAAATGTATTTTTTTATTAGTCGCAGAGAGTCATAAAGTTCAGACATTGCTGGCAAGACCAGCATGCATTGTCCATCTCTAATTGCCTTTGATGGGAGGGAATTATAAGGCCATTTCAGAGACCATTGGAGAGTCAACCATGTTGGTGGGTCTGGAGTCACATACAAACCAGACTGAGTCAGATGGCAGATTTCCTCCCCTGCAGTTGACAAGTAAACCAGATGAGTTGTCACCTCAATCCAGCAACTTTGTGGTTCACTACTTATGATTATTTTTCTTGATTTCCAGATGATTAATGGAACTTAAATCCCACAATTGCCATGATGGGTTTTGAACTCTATTGTAAGTCCAGTAACTCAACCATTGCAACACCCAGATATGTAGCTTGAACATATACATATGCATGACACAAACATAACAATCAATCACCAGCATAATATACTTGTATCTTCAAGGATAGAGATCCTTTGCATACTAAAAGAAAAAATTGAAAACCATGCAACAGTTTAGCAACTTCCATGAATTCAGGTTGTCTTAAAAATAAAATTACTGCTATCCAACCTACAATCTATTTTTGAGGAGCTGTATGACAGGCGGTATGTCAGCAAAAATTTCCCAGGCATTGACCAGATAATCTATTGGTGCTGGTTGTGGGAACACCAATAGCTTTCTCAACCAGTTACATGTTTACAATATCCATGCAGGAACAAAACTTTACCTCCAATGTAGGAATCAAGATGTCATTGTGTATTAGCACTAAATGTCTGGGTTAAAATTCATGGAAAAGAACGTCAGGAGGTGAACACTACCTTCAGTTGATACTTATATATTCCCTTAGTATTCTGACCACAGACCACTGGAGAAACAAGAGACTGGAGATGCTGGAATCTAGAGCAAAAAAACAAGCTGCTGGAGGAATTCAGTGTGTCAGGCAGCATCTGAGGAGGCAAAGGATAGTCAATGTTTCAAGCTGAGACACTGCATCAGGACTATGGACCCTGCATCAAATCCTAAGCAGGGTCTCAAATGGAAATATCGACTATCCCTTCACCTCTACGGAAGTTGCCTGACCCACTGAGTTCCTCCAGCATCTTTTGTTTTAAACAAGGACATATTCCTTTTGCATTGAGAAAGAGAACACTATTCTCTCACCAAGCCAGACCTGAGTTGTCCAATCTGTGTGATTTCCCCTTCACTCTAAAAAATGTTGCCTTTTCAAACATAAATCTAATTAGCTTTCAGGAATTCCTATAGAATTTGCTCCCATTTCTCCCTTGCAGCCTGTGCATTCCAGATCCTGAGGCTTCCACAATGTGTCTCTTTAATTTGCTCTTGGTTCTTTGACTGATCACCGTGTATCTGTGACCTTTTTGGTTGTTCCTCACTCTCATCTCTGCAAGTAAAAGCTATTGTAATCTCAAACACCTTCAGCAAAACTGTTTGCATTCTCCACTTGAAAGAGAGAAGCCAGTATGCTCCTGTTGAAGACTCATCAAGTCTCATAATAAGTCAATAAGGGTAAGATTGTAACAACATAAATATTGCAAGGCAAAAATGTGAACATGAAACCTAGAAAAGGAGTATTTAGGTATTCTATTTTTTTTCTGGATTTTTTTTCATATTCATACCTAATTAAATGAGACAAAAATTAATGATATGAAAACTTATGCTGCAACAAAATGTGATTTTATAGCTCATCCAATAATATTCAGGTTCGCTAATTTTTCATGAAAAGCTGCATCAATAGAATAGTGACACAAGAGAGACTGCAGACGTTGGAAATCTGGAACAACACACAAATTGCTGGAGGAACTCAGCAGATCAGGCAGCATTTATGGAGGGAAATGGACAGTTGACATTTCAGGTTGAGACCCTTTATCAAGACTGAAAAGAAAGAGGGGAGATAGCCAGTATTAAAAAAAAAGTGGGGGAAGGGGAATAGAATAGTTTCCAAATTTCTCAGCTGCAAAAGCTGGTGCCCACAGTCTCCAAACATTAACCCCACCTACCCACTTCAATGAAGACCTTTGACCCTTTTGGTTGGCAGCACTCTTTGCTGAGAAATTTGCTCGCTGTTGCTTGCATGAAGCATAGAAGTATGATAGTTTGTGCACCTTTTACTTGGCTTTTGATATTTTGTTCCATTGAGGTCAATAAAAAGGAATCTCAGAAGTATACTATAATAAACAGAAGCTATGCAAATCACATTGTTAGTGCTTGCATCCAAACATATTTTCTACCCTATCGTTTGACTCACGTGCTATGAACCTTTGCTTCCAAAGTTTACCAACTTTTCCCATGATGGATGAAATGGCTTCTTTCAAAACACATTTCTCTGGTAAAGTATGACATTGTCAAAATTATTGGGAACAGACTCAGTTTTACAGTCAATGAATTAAGAAGTTCTTACTTCAATTACGTTGAAAATGGCTTTTAGCCTCTAATTGAGAAATAATGGAAGTTTGGATCTAAAATAGGGATGCTCTTTCCAAAATTCCCTATCATCAACATGCTGAGGTTTGAAATGTTTTATTGAAAGCGAATAAATCATGTCATAATTTGGAACAATTTTGCTAGTTTTGTTTGCACTGTGAGTTCCATGGTGGCTTTTGTTTATTGGCACTGTTGTTCCAATGTTGAATATATGGGATAAAAAAATTCCACAAGGACACCAAATTAAAACAAATAAAATTGTACTGACCTTCAATTCACTTTGCACCATTGGGATTGTGACCTTTTGCTTCCTGTGGAGCAACAATGACAGTTTTATTTGTATAACATTCTTGGAGGAAAACTATGACAAAACAGCCTTGCACTTTTTGATAATCTCATCAAAATATTTGAAAAACTGCATGAGAAATGGCAACAATAACCAATGTCTTTTATATCTGTTGTTTTTTGGTGGGCTTGTATAACAAATGTTTTCATTCTTTTAAGAACTTTGGCAAAGGAAAGCCATTTCCTTTGATCTGGAGTCTACCCTGATGTCCAGTTTGCCCAGGAGTCAAGGATCTTGCTGTTTCCTGGCTCATTGAGCGTTGGTATTGGTTCAATGGTTTTAACATACAGCAGAATAAGCACCTCATCTGGCTCTAAACTACAATCAGATTTATTGAGCATTAGACAGATAAATGAACACCATTAAATATAAACAATGGATTTACAGTAATTACTGACTGAACTATTCTCCTTGGACCAGTGAAAACAGCAAAGCCTTTCCTTCTGGGGTCTCCATCAATAAAGAACAAAACCATAAAACCACATCATTTCTGATTAGTCTTACACGGTAGTTTTGCTTCTTGGATTTTCTGACATACCAGCGATGTGGACACAAAAGGAGAGAGAGAAAGGAAAGGAAAAGTAGAAGATACTGTGGATATTTGCAGCATCACAGAAAGCCATTGGATCCCTTGTATCGATGACAAAATAAGAAAGATAAGGGGAGGAAAGAAGAGGGAAAGAAACAGAAAGAGAAAGAAAGAAAGAATGGAACATGCATTTATATCATACCCTTCACCACTGCAGGGTCAAGATTATAAAAATATATTTTCAAGCAAGGTATATTCAATTGATTCAAAATAGCGGTGGCCTTGACCAGTCAGTGTTTTAGGTCAGAAGTTTAGTTCTTTTCTCTTACAGGAGAATAGAACAGGTACCTAAGTTAAATATATTGTCTCTTTCCATATCAATCTTAATTGTGTCAGGCAGGAACCCAAATACTAATCACAGTCTTATAATATCAATAGAATTTACAGCATCTTAATTGGAGCTCTGATGGGAAATTCCAAAATTTTCTGTCACGCTATATTTCTACTGGGTTCTGTCATATGGTCTCTGCTTTCCTTGACTCTTAACTATGTATCTTAGAAAAGTCTGCAATAGTCTTGGCACAATGCACAATAATTCTTCCAGAGTTGCATTCTTTCTTTAGTCATCTTTAGTAAACAGGAAAATGGGATTATCAGTATCAGCTTTCTCTTTGGATTAACTTCATCCTGATGAAGGGAAATGATGCACAATTTTGTCAAGAACATAGAAGAAGTTTATCAGAAAGTTCTGGGGTTATTAAGGTTGCAGGTATAACGTATTGCCTTATTATTGATACATTCCTTCATAGCATTTAAATAACTGGATTCCTAATGGGAATGGAGAGCAGTTTACAAAAGGGAGCAATCTGATTTGCAACAATCTCATTGCAGAACAATGGTGGCTTCTTACAAAAATGTGACTAACTTTCTTATAAGTTCTTGGTGACACTTAAGAAAAAGGACTTCAACACGAGGGAGAGAAATCCCATAAATCTTATTAACACTTGAGTTGTGATGAAACAAAGTAGCACCAAGTAAATAATTCATTGAAGAAATAGGTTTGATGTGGAAACAGCAGTTCAGGACTTTGCAAACTGTTAAGTACTTCTGCTCAACTCAAAATGCATAACTTAAGGAAATAAACTATTAAAGTGCTGGATTTTTCATTGCTTCTACTTATAGGAAGTCCACATGTTTGTGTGACCCTAAAGCTCATTAATGTGCTCGATAGATTATTTTACAAGAAGGAAACAAATTGTTTGAGATCTGGGAATAATTTCTCAGTTTGGAGCCAAGGCCATTCATCTCCTAAAATGAGAACACTGACCTTTCAGTGTGCGGCTTGGGAAAGTATTGCTTGCTGTGATTCGCAACCAAAAACTGAATGTGGTTCTTTGATCGAGCCTTCTTTATTGGTCTACCTTGCTTTCCTCAGATTATGGATAAGGTGCTAATTCACAGTGACATAAACAAAATCACATTATAAGCAGCTGTGAAGAGTCTTGGTTGTTGGACTTTCAGCAGACTCTTAACTCATTTCATGCTGCATTTATCACAGGAAGCAATGGGCTTGCAAATGCCAATCACTGGAGTTTTGTAACCTTGAGGAGTCACTGACCCAGACATCCATCCACGCCACTACAGGGTGGAAGGATTGGCCATTTGGCCAAATGTCCCTATGCATCAAGGATGCCAACTTTGCCAGCTGCATTGCAATGTTCAACAGATGGTGACTTTAGTAAATACAGCTGGAACAGGCAACTGTGGGAAGCAGGAAGGAGCTGTACCCTTCCGTGTGGAAAACAAAACTGAGTAACTGCTGAATCTTTGGCTTCTACGTAATTAGAGGATCTGACAGTAATGTTTATGAATAGAATCATTTGGCACAGTGTGTGTTGTTAGTCAGCATAATGCAGTGTTCCTCAATGCAGCATGCACTTTTGCACTGTTGTTTCCAAAGTCATTGGTTTTACTTACATGAAACCAACAAAATAGTGCATTTCTTTTTTAGCACATTTTTCAGTTTTGTTCGTCAAACCCTTTGCTTGTGGGATGGTTAAAAGCATTCAGCAAATTACTTCACTCTTTATTTAAAGTCTGCTGATGATTAATTCCATATTGGGATCTATTATTAAGGGAAAGCCAAGCTGGTTGCTTCAAAAATAATAATGCAGTCGGATAGTCAACATGGATTTAAGAAAGAGAAGTCAAGTTTGACAAATGTGTTAGAGTCTTATGAGACTGTAACCAGCAGAACAGATAAGGGCAAACAAATGGAGATGTATTTGGATAGTTAAAAGTCCATCGATAAGGTCACTAGATAAAATTAGAGCACCTGAGAGCAAAGATAATGTGCTGGTATGGAATGAGGATTGTTTAATAATTAGAAAGCCCAAGAGTACTAATAGACAACTATTTTTTGGGTTGGGAATCTGTAACTAGTGGGGTTCCGCAGAAATCAGTACTGGGGCCCCAGCTGTTTGCAATTTATATGAATAAGTTATATGAGGGGATTAAGTATAAGATATTCACGATGGCTGATGATGCAAAGCTGGCAGTAGTATGGATTGCGAGGAGGATGCAGAGAAGCTTCAGGGGGATATAGATAGGTTAAGTCAATGGGTGACGGTATGGCAGAATATCATGTAAAAAACGTGAGATCATCTATTTTGGTAGAAAATATAGAGGAAACATTTTTTTTAAGAAGGTGAGAAGTTGAAGGGTGTTGGCATTCAAAGGAATGACCTTGAAGATGATTCGCTGAACGTTAATGTGCAGGTACTGCAAGCAATGAGAAAGGCAAATGATACTGTGGTCTTTATTGGAAGAGATCAGATGAAGAGACTTTGGTCCAAAATGTTTACTGTTTCTCTTTTCACAGGTGCTGCCTGACCTGCTAGTGTTTTAATTATTTTTTTGTTTTTACCTCAGATTTCCATCAGCTGCAGCTTTTTTTCCCATTCATGGCCAGGAAATTGAGGATAAGTGTAAAGATACCTTACTGCAATTATATAGTGCTGTGGGGAGACTTCACGAGCAAAGTTGTGTGCAGCTTCATTCTCCTTACTGAAGGAAGGATATAGTGCGATAGAGGGAGTTCAACAAAGCTTGTCAGATTGATTCCAGGAATCATTAGATTGTCCTGTAAAGAGAGCTTAAGCAGACCTGCAATATACTGTCTTGAATGAAGAGTGAGAAGATCACACATTGAAATATATAAAACTCTCTATGGGGCTTGAATGGATCGATGCAAGGATACAGTTTCTGCTGACTTGGACGTCTAGAACTTAAGGTCACTGTCTCAAAGCAAATGGCTGGCCAATTCAGGACCAAGATGAGAAGAATATTCTTCACCCAAAGTGCAGTGAATCTTCAGAATTTTCTGCTCAAGGCAACTTAGGAGGCTTAGAAGCTTAGTACATTTGATGGATTTTTGGATATTACAGAAATCAAAGGCAACAGGGTTAGTGCAGGAAAGAGGCACTAAGGTAAAAGATCAGCCATCATGTCATTGAATAGTAGAGGAGACACAAGGGGCCAAATGACCCACTGATCTTCTCTTTCTTATGCTTTATGTTCTTAAATCAATTCCATTGAATGAATAGCTGCTACATTTGCTAATGATTCGACTGCATTACATTAGAAAGAGAATTTTGTACCAGCTTAATTGTTCTATTCTGTTGAGTTTTGTTTTTCAAATTGTTATTGATTAGCAATATTGGATATCAATAAATTAACCTTTTGGGTTCTTTCAGTTCAAAACGACCTCCAATATGCTGCATGTTTATACAAGTCCCACATGGAACACCTTTCTTGGTCCACTACTTTCGTTTTGTGGTGTAAAACGGAGGGAGGGAAAAATATGTTTCTAGAAAATGGATAAGGAAACAAATAAACAGAGATTTAGACCTATCTTTGTGCCCTTCCAAAAACATCCTTTGTCATACACAATAATCTACTTAGAAGCATAATGATTGTTAACATGATAACAAATAATGCAGCTGTTTTGCTTAAGAATAAAAGCCCACAACTAGTTAGACAAGCTTTTTGGTTGATGGACAGATATGGACAGGGGTACTGGAAGCACCCCTGTTTTCTTTCATATAGTTCACGTGATCCTCCTTAAGATCTATAAATGATAACCTTAGATTATAAATTATAAGGTTGTAGTACTTTGTGTGAAATTTTTCTTTCACTGTTTTACTGTAGCTGGTGTCTGTTGTCTTGGAAACTGCAAAGAAACATAATATAAGAAGAACGTTTTGTTTGTTTTGTTTTATTAAGCGGCACAATCCAGATAATTAACACTAATATTTCTATAAAAGGATCAAGCAAGCAACTATGTGTTTAAATCTTCCCTACTATATCTAAAATTAAGTAGCACCATGTGCAATGTTACATTATTAAATTACATCCTTTGTAATGGTAAGGGGACTAGAAGTATAAGCTGTATCCATGATTATTTTCCCCATCCAATTGCTTGATTCTCCAACAACCAATAACAAAATTTGGCTCACTTGGCATAATAAGAAGATTGTGATATTACTCAGCCACACTGGTTTAACCCCAGGGCTATCATCTCAGGGCTTAACACTTCAGCGAGTACTCTCTCAATCTTATGCAGTTTGAACATCTCTAGATCCAAGGATGACCTCTTGTCAGTGATATTTAAAGGAACACTCAAAATCCATTGCCACACTATAAGAAGCATATGATGGCACTGGACAAGATGCGGAAGAGATTCACCAGGGTGTTGCATGGGATGGAGTGATGAGGAGCATTGTGGAGGCTGAGGGGAGACCCGATAGGTATACAAAATTATAAGGGGTATATAGAGGGTAGATAGCAGGGAACATTTCCTTGTAGAAGAGGTATTTAAGGGCGCAGGTTTATAGTAAGGACTAAGAGCCTGAGAGGGGATCTGAGGAAGAACCTTGGTTCTTCCAGAAGTTGGTTGAAATCTGGGATGAACTATCTGAGTGGGTGGTGAAGCCACATGCTCTGAAAACATAAAAGTATTGAAACAAGAACTTGAATTGCCAAGGAATAAAATGCTACAGACCAAGTATTGGTAAAAGGCATTAGTATAGATATGGTACTTGATGCGCAGTGTGGACAAAGTGGGCCAAACGCCTGATTCTGTGCTCTATGACTCTATGACTTTGCCCCTTGTCATGGGCCTGTGTTGGCAACTGATTAATTAATGGCAGAACTTATAATTTTCATCCTTTTCCTTCCATGTAGTCTTGCCACAACACTATCCAGCCCAACAAGGTTCTGAATCCCAGTACTTTTCCATATCTTGCCACGCGTGAATTTAATTGCTCTGCCATTGGCACTTACATCTTCAGCTGCCAATCTCTGGAATTTCATCGCTAAATATCTCCACTTCACTTCTTGCTCTTCAAGGATGGTCCTTAAAAATGCCCCCTCTGTCCAAGACTTTGATCCTTAGACCTGATATCAGTGTACATTTTATTTGCTAGTATTCCAATAGAGCATTTTAACACATTAAATGTAAATTATTGTTTGCAAGTGAACTGTACAAACTCCCTCTGTTCTGATAAATGTTAGGCACAGCTGTCAGATCCATATCTGTGAGGTAGTCTGAACTCTCATTGGAATCTAGGATGAGACTTACATCCTTCACACTGGTTCCCTTTATATCACAGCCGAAGTGTATCAACCTTCCTTGGTTCCATACACCATATTAGCTTTATGAAACTAAAAGACTATTAATCTATGTTTTGGAAATTTTAATTGATTCCCAGCATCAACAGTTTGTTGCAAGAGAGAGTTAAAGACTGTTTTATATAATAAACTGCCCAAGACCACGAGAAATTGTAGAGAGTTGTGAACACAGCCCAGTCCATCACGAAACCAGTTTCCCCTCCAGTGACTCTGTCTACACTTCCACTGCCCTGGGAAAGCAGCCAACATAATCAAGGACCCCTCCCACCCCAGTCATTCTCTCTTCTCCCTCCTCCCACAAGGTAGAAGAAGATATAAAAGCTTGAGAACACATACCACCAGGCTCAAGGATAGCTTCTACCCTACTGTTTAAGACTCTTGAACAGACCTTGAGACAATAAAGCTGAACTCTTAATCTCTCAGTCTACCGCATCATGGCCTTTGCACTTCATTTGTCTACCTGCACTGCACTTTCTCTGTAATGTAATACTATATTCTGCATTCTGTTTTATTTTCCTTTTGTACCACCTTGATGTACTCCTGATTTGTCAGGATGGGATGCAAAGAATAACTTTTCGCTGTATCTTGGTACATGTGACAATAATACACCGATTACAGCCTTTAAAATAAAGGCAAATTGATCCTCTTACACAAATGGCCGAGGGGAACATGGTCAAATGAGGTGGAAGTTTGGGTTCGCTCCAGAGGCAGACAAGGCCCGATGTTCTTGAGCGTTCATAGTAGAAAGGCACTGGGGGTAACTTACACATAAATGAATCCGGCTGCCACAAGTAAATCCCAATTGATCCCACAAACTCCGGTGGAAGTCTCCGGGAAAACAGGAGTAGGTAGTTACCCTGGGATCATCCTTTCATGGACTTCAGAGTCTCACTATACTCAAAGAAAAATACATTTTCCAGTGTGTTTTTTTGAAAATGCAAGAGATTTGGTGACGATATCAAGGCATTGAAAACAAAACCTTATCATTAGAACCTTAATAATGTTCCTGAACTGCAATCATTCAACACATTATTGTTTCCTCCCCAATATTTTTTTCCTTCCTCTGTCAACAGTTTCAGTGTATAGTAGCATAGTCTTAACGTTACTGGATCCGTATTCCAGAGTACTTGACCAGAGATCTGGAAGCATGAATTCAAAGCCTATCATGGCAGATGGTGAATCGAAATTAGGGTAATTAATAAAATTTGGAATAAAACGGCTTTGTTAGTAATGAAGCTATCAAGTAATCCTGAGTAACTATACGTCCACTAATATCCTTCAGGGAAGGAAATCTGCCATCCTTACCTGGTCTGGTCTGATTGTGATGACAGATGTCCAGCACTGTGGTTGACTGCTCTGTGGCATAGCCAAGCAATTCATTCAATTCAGGAGCTAATTAGGGATGGGGAATAAGTGCCAGCCATTGCTAGTATTGTGCACATTCTCCAAGCAAACCAAAGAAGGAGCTGACTGATAGCACTCTAGAATAGCAACAAGGATGATTTGTATCCCCTCGAATAACCAGACTCATTTTACATGAGATTCTCAAACTCAGCAGGTGAGCTATCCAATAATTAGAAAAGGTTTGCGTTCCAGGCTGAAGATGTCAACTCCTCAGCTCTGATTATGTGACATGTTGCACACCCATCACTTATTGGTACTTATTCACTGCAAATTGCACATGACTCAGCATTCTTTAGCAAGCACAATGATCTCTTAACTCCCCAGGCCAACTGTACAACCATCTCCCTGCACAACTGTGAGAATTTCTGGGATTTTCACATGAATAAAGAAGTCACTATGTTGTCAGCAGATCAGCATTACTTTTTCACTACAGTCTTAAGGTGGACTCATTACAGTCAGAATCTGCATAAATATTAGTTTCTCTATTCACCTCAATGGCAGTAGTAGAATAGAATTAAGCATTTAGATGAATTGAGCAATTTTAAAAATGCTTATGTTGTTTATTCTTTTGGTATTGGTATATTACTGTCACTTGTACCGAGGTACAGTGAAAATCTTGTCTTGCATACCGATCATACAGATCAATTCATTACACAGTACAATTGAGGTAGTACATGGTAAAAACAATAACAGAATACAGAGTAAAGTGTTACAGCTACAGGGAAGTGCATTGCAAGTAGACAATAAGGTGCAAGGTCATAACAAGGTAGGTTGTGAGGTCAAGAGTCCATCTCATTGTATAAGGGAACCATTCAATAGATTTAATGATCATTGAATGTTTTTCAATATCATAAAAACTTAGTAACTTTGACAGTTGGCTAAGTCAGGGACAAGGTTTAATCAGCTGTCAAAGTTTATTGAGCATGTTTATAAATGGGCCATGTTTTGCTTCATCCTGCTCCCCACTACTACTGTATTATGGCATGAGGAACTGTATAACAATAAGGGACTTCATCATGGATGGTGCAGCCAAATCGCCACCACAACTTCTGTCTCTTTGGATCATGCCAACAGGTGTTTGAGGATTCAAGATGATATGAGTGGCTCACCACTAACAGTTCTGGTCAAATTTTGATCTGCATTGTTCATGCATTTAGAAATCCCTCACTCTACTCCATAATTTTCTCCACATCCTTTAAGTGCTCCATTCTACCCTGTGAAACATGACATTTGGGCAAAAGGTAATAGTGTAAATCTTTCTGCAGTTTTTGCTGCTGTTTGAACCCAGCAATTAACTATATATGTCAAAAAATTCAAAAGATGCTGGAAACACCCCAGAGTTAACATTTCAAGTTGCAGGTTCTTCATCCAAAGTAGGAAAGGAGGTAAGCTGGAGGGAAAGTGGTGGGAAAAATAGATAGGAGGAGATCAGGACCAGTGGGTTAAAGGGTTAGAGGTGATTATACATCTTTGTTTGTGTTACGGGTTTGGAGAAACCAAACACAGATTAGGTGATCACTTTGCAGAGAACTTACATTCAGTCTGCAGGAGGACCCCTGAGCTTTTATTTCCTGTCACTTTAATCTCCATCCTACACCCACCCTGACATATCTGTTTGCAGACTCCTACACTGTTACAAAAAGGCCCAATGCAAGTTTGAGGAACGATAAGACATAAGATATCTTTATTCGTCACATGTACATTGAAACACACAGTGAAATACATCTTTTTGCGTTGTGTTCTGGGGCAGCCCACAAGTGTCGCCACACTTCCGGCACCAACATAGCAATGCCCACAACTTCCTAACCCGTACGTCTTTGGAATGTGGAAGGAAACCGGAGCACCCGGAGGAAACCCACGCAGACACGGGGAGAATGTACAAACTCCTTACAGACAGTGGCCGGATTTGAAACTGGGTTGCTGGCATTGTAAAGCGTTACGCTAACCACTACACTACCATGCCTCACCTTGCATGAGGGTGCAGTGTAGCCTTCTGAACTCAATACTGATTTTTACAAATTCAGGTAAATCATTCTTTTCGGTTTATATCCCAAATAATTTGTATCAGAATTGGTGATTTGTGTCAAAATTGGCCATTTCTGCTGTAAGCTCCAGAAAGTAATGGACTCAGCCCAATATACCATGGGCATATCCCTTCCCACCATCAAAAGTATCTACAGAAGGCACTGCCTCAAGAATGCAAGATCTATCATCAAACACTCCCACCATCCAGGCCATGCCATCTTCTCGCAGCTACCATTGGGCAGGAGGTACAGAAACCTGAAGTCCCACACCACCAGGTTCAAGAACAGCTACTTCCCTTCAACCATTTGGTTCTTGAACCAACCGGCGCAACCCTAATCAGTACAGTTTAGCAACACTATGACCACTTCGCACTACAATGGACTTTGAAATTTTTTGTTCTAAATGTGTTCTTTCTTGTATAATTTATATTTAATTCATGTTTTTCTTGTGAATGTTGTGTATCTGATGCTATGTCCCTGTGATGCTGCTGTAAGTAAGTTTTTCATTGCACCTTTGCATACATGTACTTATGTAAATGCCAATAAACTCAACTTTGACTTTGAAGTCAACCATGTATGATTGCAGCTCAAGTTTACATTCTCCATTAGCTCTGCTAATGGCACCACATAACACAGACAAATAAATCATAACCACCCTCCAAATGTTGCATTTATCCGTTTGACTCACCCTATTACAGATATTCCTGTTACCCTAACCAACCACCACCCTTTGGTGTAATTTTAAGCAACTTAAAATTACCTTTTGTTTTAATCATTTGTTCCCAGTTCTGATGAAGGGTCTTTGACCTGAAATGTTAACTGTTTCCCTTTCCGCAGATGCTGCTTGACTTGCTGAGTGATTTCCAGAATATTCTGTTTATATTTCAGACTTCTTGCATTTGCAGTTTGGGAGGCTTTTGGCACGCTGCCCCTCATCAGTCCGAGCACTGAGAATAGAAGTTGGGAGGTTATGATGTGGTTGTACAAGACATTGGTGAGGTCGCTCTTGGAGTATTGTGTTCAGGTTTGGTCACCCTGCTGCAGGGAAGATGCTATTAAACTGGAAAGAACGCAGAGACGATTTGCAAGGTTGTTGCCAGGACTCGAGGGGCTGAATTGTAGCGAGAGGTTGCACAGGCTTTTTTCCTTAGAGCGTGGAAGACTGAGAGGTGATCTTAAAGAGGTATGTAAAACCGTTAAGGGCATAGATAGAGTGCACACAGTCTTTTCAAGATTTAGAGGGCACAGGTTTGTGAGGGGAAAAATTCAATAGGAACTTGAGGGGCAACTTTTTTTTACACACAGGGTAGTACATATGTGGAATGAGCTGCCAGAGGAAGTGGTTGAAGCAGGTACAATAATAACTTTTAAAAGACAGTTGGACAGGTACATGGATAGGAAAAGTTTAGAAGGTTATGGGTCAAATGCAAATGGGACTAGCTTGGATGGGCATCTTGGTCGGCATGGGCCATTTGGGCCGAAAGGTCTATTTCCGTGCTGTATGACTCTATGACTCTACCTGTACTTCCTTTTATTTGCAATTAATTATATATTTCTTTTCTAGCTATATCGTTGTGACAGACCTTGAAATTATTGAAACCCAGTGTTCCCGACACATTAATTGATCCGGGTTCAATACCTATGATTTACTCTTCAAAAAAATACTTTGGCATCATTCCTACAACACTAAATACATTTCAAAATTTCATTGGCTGCAAAGATTTTGCAATGTGTATGTAATCTTTCATTTTTTCCTGACGTTTATTAATCTGAATATGTAACATGAATTTTATAGACTATATTCTTTATGACATCATGCTTGCCCAGTAGGAACATCTGTTAAATAAAGGAGAATTGTTTTATTTCACAGCCAATCCTCATGCTTGGAAATGAAGTAAAAGAGCAGAGAAAGCACTAGCACAAGAGAAAGAGTGCATACAATACGAAGTGATCAAATTCTATCAGAGATAGAATGGCTTCAATGGTTAAAATCCCAGTACAAAGAAAAATCTTATTCTTTAAGTAACTCCAAAGAAGTTTAAATCTTGTGGCCTCAAGGTTTTCTGGAAATAATAATCAACTCTGCTGCTATTTATACCAGACTTCCCTTCAAAGATCCATTCAATCCGTAATGCATTGAGTATAATAAAACCACAGATATTAAATTAGGACAGACCGAAGCTGTAAATGCCAACAAGATGTGGTGGGTCACCTTAAGGTCACCATTGTTTGGGAAGTGTAATGTGAGTTTGTTCTCTGTGTGTACCCATCTATTATTTTGCTGGTGGATATAGATACTCATACCTCTATCCACTGGCTGAACCCTTCTGAAGATGTAAGGGCTTTGACTTTACTGGATTACACTTTTCATTATTGGATTCCAAAACCAGGGTCAAAGTTCTGAACATTTTCAATACATTCTTAGAAGCATTAATGCTTGCTACACAGAAGAAGACAATTTGGCCCATAGCATTTGTGTTAGTTCTTTACCAGAGCAATACACCCCCCTGGTCTCCCAAAGCCCTGAGCTTCAAGGGCTGATCATATTTCTTTTAGAAGATACAATGGTCTGTGCTTTGACAACAATGTTCAGCAATCCTGTAACACCCATCTGTATTGAGATATTTCTCCTAACCAGGCTTCTCTCTCTCCCAGGAAATAAGTAGTTGTAAATTCATTTCCCCCTCATCACCAATCTTCAATCGAGGAGATAGCCTTTCCCCTTCCATCTGTCCAAACCTATCAATCATGTTCAAAGCCTGCTATTAAATCTTTGATCGATCTCTGTTCCAGTGGTAAGAGTTACAACACCTTAAGCCTCTCCAAATAACTATATTTCATCCAAAGACAAAACACCACAGATGGTGGAAACTGAAATAAAACCGAAAGTTCTGGAAGTGCACAGAAGGTAAGGCAGTGCCAGTGGAGAAAGTAACAGAGTTGATGTTTCAGGAAAATGGCCTTTCACCAGAAATAAGGCCAAGTTGGAAGGAACAAAAGTTTTTTTTTCATAAAATACAAGCGTAAAATGCAAAATACAGTCAAATCCATGACTTTTTATTTGTTCAACGAGCAGTGAACGTCTGGAACTCATAGCTTGAAAAAGCAGTGGAGATAGAAGCCCTCACAATATTGAGGAAAAATTGATGGGGGCTCTGGGGCAAGAGCTGAGAAGTGGGATTAACCTGAACTGCATTTTGCTGACATGGACATGATGGGTTGAGTGGCCTTCTTCTCTGCTGTAAATTTCAGTTATTCTATCCTTCTACAATCTATTGAGGAAGTATCATTTCACAATGCTGGTAAATCTCAGTTGTGGATCTCGCTGCTTTCAGAGACACATTACGTAACAGACATTCCACTCACGCAGTTTCAGTTTCAAGGCTGAGCTTGCATTGCTCTGAGGTTCCTGACCCAGTCTTGGATCAAAATAACCTCTGTACTTAGTTCCCTTTTGTGTCAAATGATCCCACTGTTGAGTTCAACTCTCCCCAGAAGATTAAGCATAGCTTTTTCATTACTCAGAATTGGGTAATGTAAAATTTGTCTTTCATTGAGCACCATTGATGAGGTCTGGAGCCAAAGTGAAATAATCTTGAATATCAATCAACAAGTGATTTGTATGAATTTGATATTCCTGCTTTATTCTTCTACTCTATGGCACCAATGCATAAAACATGATGTTTTTTGCCTGGTACCCTTCTGACTATCTATCTCCCCTCATGCTTATCAAAACTGTACCAATGGATTTCTCTATTTCTCTAAATCCATCAGTATCTGTTCGCTGAGAACTTTTAACCATTCCCTGTTTTTTTTTCTCTCCTTGCAAAAGTATTGCTATTTCAAGCATTCACATTAAATTATGTCTGTCAGCTGTCCTGACTTTCTCTGTTAATGTCCTTCATGCGGTTTGCTAGTTCTTTGACTTTTGAGTTGCAAGATTGAACTTGTCACGGTCTGGTCTCAGTAGTCAATTTTGAGGATGTAAAATGGAGCCAACAAATCGCCCTGAGGTACACCACTCATCTAAGCTGAGTAACATCCATGAACCTAACTGAATCCTCGTTGTTCACCAATTCCTTTTACCATTTCCCTGATTTTCCAGGATTTTACAGACAATCCAATTTACTGATACCCTTTTGATTTTCACTACATCTATTGTACTGTCTATCCAATTAGCTACGTCCTTAAAAAATTCTGTTAGAGTTGACAAAGTGTCAGTGGACGGTAAGAGAATGAGGTGAAGTTGATGGGCATGTGAGAGAGAGAGACAGCAGTTTACCAGGAAATTTGGGGGGGGGGGGGTGTGGTGTGCAGAATTGAGACTGAGGTCAATGTTCTGAGAGCCAGCAACCTTCAACATTCGAAAAAAAAATGAAAAAGAATGAAGGTATGAAATATCACTTGCTTTTAACAACTATTTGCTGCCTGCCCTAGATAATACAGGATGTCCCCGGGTTACAAATGAGTTCCATTTCTGAGACTGTTCATAACCCGATTTTGTATGTAACTCAGAACAGTGTCCGCGCATGCGCACTTGGGCCGGGGATCGCGGTCGCACATGGCCCCAGCCGTACATACGAACTTGGCCCGGGGTTGGGCCAAAGAATTTTTACCGCTGCTGTGGTAAGATCGGGGGCCAGGCCCGCTTACGAACTGACCACGAAGGTCAGTTCATAAGTATGGACGTTCGTAGGTCGGGGACTTCCTGTACATGCAGTTCCGAATATGTCAAAAGCCCTTAAGGGAAATAGAGTGGCAGAGGGATTAGTCTTGCTGCCTCACAGTTCCAGTGACCCAGGTTCAATCCTGACCTCTGATGATGTCCGTGTGGAGTTTGCACGTTCTCGCTATGATGTGTGTCTACTCCAGTTTCCTCCACATCCCAAGACATGACAGTCAGTTCATTGGCCACTGTAAATTATTGTTTATTTTTAAAAGTAGGGTTACTGCAAGGTTAAAAATTCAGAACATTATCATCCTGTAATTTCGTCAATGCATTCAGCAAAACTTCAGATCAATACATGTTAATCCTTATCAAGCATGCAGTCAAGCTCCTGTAGCGCCCACTTGGTCCCTGAAGCCATCCAATGTGCCCGTGGACACTGTGTGCTCCCTCTCCAGGGACACCCAGGCACGGACATATCCTCAGAAGAGGATGTAAATTATACTTAGTGTAGGCGAGCATCAAGTAAATCAAAAGGAGAAGACATATGAGAGACAATAAGTTGCATGAGAATGAGATGAAGGTGATTACTATACTGAGAGCTAGTACGGAGCCAATGGGTTCAATGGCCTCTTTCCGTGACATAATAAGTATACTTAACCAAAGTTCTGACTGCTACCAGACAATAGGCTGGTACCTAACTTACCCTCTTTTACCAGCTGAACATGGATCAGTTTAGCCCACTTTGAGGGTATTTCAGATATCACACTTTTGCAAATGCCTGCAGTTTCCAATGAAAGATAAGTTTTACAAGGATGCATCAAGAGATAAAAATGAGATAAGGTGTTTTCTGAAGAAACAAAATAATACCACAAGTATGAGGGGGGACAATGACAACTTGGTTAAGTCCAGAGTTGTGAGCTAACAATTCAGATGAAGGAGTTCAAATCCCATTACACCAGCTGGGGCATTTAAATTTATTTAACTAATTCACAGAACATTTAGTAAGGAAGGCTAGTCTTAGTACTGGCAACTGATTTTGGACATTCTCTCTGTGTGTCTGCTTGGGTTTCCTCTGCGTGCTCCGGTTTCCTCCCACATTCCAAAGACAGACAGGTTAGGAGCTGTGGGCATGCTGTGTTGGCACTGAAAGCATGGCGACACATACGGGCTGCTCCCAGAACATTCTCAGTAACGCAAAAAGACGCATTTCACTGTGTGTTTCAATGTATATGTGACTAATAAATAAATAGCTTATATCTGAAACTACTGGATTGTTGGAAAAACACATCTTGAGGTCCTTCATAAGTGTAACTCCATACCCAGAGAACTGTTGTTCCACAGCTCAGCGCTGAATGGCAAGCTGTTGACTTGTAAAGCTATTAGAAAATGGAATGGATCACCAAGGATCAACCTTGACAGTGGTTTAGGGCATGGCATAATCACCTTATGAAGTTCTCCGTACAAACATCTCAAGATGTGCCTAAGTTGTCCCACAGACAAGTGAATGCTTTTTCATACTCATTCACACAGAATAATACACATCAGCCACAGCTGAAGGCTCTTCCATCACCATTTCTGAGGGTGAGGCAGTACAGTGGTGCACAGTCAGGAAGGAGAGGCTCTCGGAGTCCTTGACATTGATTCTGGACCCTAAGAAGTCTCAGATCAAAAACAAGCAAGAAGGATACAGACCACCACAGCTTTTGCCCCAAATCATCCTTTAAAGTCAAAGTCAAGTTTATTGTCATACACACAAGTACATGTGTGCACAGGTGCAATGAAAATCTTACTTGCAGCAGCATCACAGGCACATAAATCATTTAAGCAGCATTCACAAGCATAAATAAAACATAAATTATCTCCATTTTTTCCAAGAAAAAACACAATTAGAACAAAAAAATACAAAGTCCATTTTTGTACAAAGTGATCAAAATGGTCAAAGTGTTGTTGAACTGTAGTGATTAGGGTTGTGTTGGTTGGTTCAAGAACCGAATGGTTGAAGTAGCTGTTCTTGAACCTGGTGGTGTGGGACTTCAGACTTCTGTACCTCCGTCCTGATGGTAGCTGTGAGAAGATGGCATGCCCTGGATGGTGGGGATTTTTGATGATGAATGTTGCCTTCTTGAGGCAAGGGTTACCTTGGAAGTGAAGAACTGCAGATTGATGAGAGTTGCAAAGAGATTGGGTATTAAAATCAGAAGTATTTCATTTCATATTTCCTAATGATGTAGAGGAGGCCATTTGACCCATCCAGTCTATGCTACTCACACACAATCCCTTTCTCTCACTAGTTTTCCCTGTAACTTATTCTATCCACATTCCGATCAACTCTAACATGAACCTCCATGCTATGAGCAACTTACAGTGGAAAATTAATGTATCAACCCATACATCTTTGGGAAGTGGGAGGAAACTGGATCACCTGGTGGAAACCCATGCATGCACAAGGAGAACGTGCAAACTCCACACAGACAGTACTGGATGTTAGGATCAAACCTAAGTCACTGGAAATGTCAGGCTGCAGCTGTGCTTAAAAACTACTGGAAACACTCAGCAGGTCAGGCAAGTGTGGAGGGGGAATCAGAATGAACATTTCAGATTGAAGAACCTCCGACTGAATGGGGAAATACAGATTGTATGGAATTGTGATGTTGTGTCCACAATGTTGTGCTGACATTTTATCCTACTCTAAGATCTATCTAACTCTTCCCTCCAACATAGCCCTCCATTTTTCTATCATTCATGTGCCCATCTAAGAGTCTGTTAAATATCCCGAAGGTATCTGCCCCCACAACCTCTGCCGGCAGTGCATTCCATGCACCCACCACCCTCTGTGTAAAAAATTTAACTCTGACATCCCCACTATACCTTCCTCCAGTCACTTAAAATTATGTCCCCTCATGTTAGCCATTTCCACCCTGGGAAGGTCTATGACTGCCCACTCAATTTATGTCTCTTATCATCTTGTACACCTTTATCAAGTCACCTCTCATTCTCCTTCACTACAAAGAGAAAAGACCTAGCTCACTCAACCTATCCTCATAAGACATGCTCTCCAATACAGGCAACATCCTGGTAAATCTCCTCTGCACCATCTCTAATGCTTCCACATCCTTCCTATAATGAGGTGACCAGAACTGAACACAATACTCCAAGTGTGATCTAACCAGAGTTTTATAGAGCTGCAACATTACCTCATGGCTCTTGGACTCAATACCCCAATGAATGAAGGCAACACATCATGTCTTCTAAACAAGACTATCAATCTGCAGAGCAACCTTGAGGGATCTATGTATGTGGACACCAAGATACCTCTGTTCCTCCACACTGCTAAGAGTCCTGCCATTAACCTTGTATTCTGCCTTCCAATCTTCTAAAGTGTATCACTTCACACTTTTCCAGGTTGAACTCCATCTGCCACTTCTCAGCCCAGCTCTGCATCCTATCAATGTCCTGTTGTAACCTACAGCAACCTTCTACACTATCCATAACACCACCAACCTTTGTGTCATCTGCACACTTAGTAACCCACCGTTTCACATCCTCATCCAAGTCAATTTATAAAAATCACAAAGATCAGAGGTCCCAGAACAGATCACTGTGGAACACCACTGGTCACCGACCTCCAGGCAGAATACTCCATCTACAACCACCCTCTGTCTTCTACGGGTAAGCCAATTCTGAATCCACACAGCCAAGTTTCCCTGGATCCCATGCCTCCTGACCTTCTGAATGAGCCTTCCATGAGGAACCTTATGAAATGCCTTACTAAAATCCATGTACACCACATCCACTGCTCTACTTTCATCAATGTGTTTTGTCACATCCTCAAAGAATTCAATCAGGCTCGTGAGGCACGACCTGCCCCTCACAAAGCCATGCTGACTGTCCCTAATCAGCCTATGCTTCTCTAAATGCTCATAAATCCTGCCTCTAAGAATTTTCTCCAGTAATTTGCCCACCACTGAAGTCAGACTCACTGGTCTGTAATTTCCAGGGTTAATTCTATTCCTTTTCTTGAACAAAGGAACAACATTTGCCACCCTCCAATCATCTGGCACTACTCCTGTAGCCAGTGAGGACACAAAGATCATCGCCAAAGTCTCAGCAATCTCTTCCCTCGCTTCCTATAAGAACCTTGGATATATCCCATCCGGCCCCAGTTACTTATTTATCCTAATGTTTTTCAAAAGTTCCAGCACATCCTCTTCCGTCACATTGACAATGTGCACCATCCTCACAAATGTCAAGGTCTCTCTCACTGGTGAATGCCGAAGCAGAGTATTCATTAAGGACCTCCCCTACCTCTTCTGACTCAGGCACATGTTTCCTCTTATCCCTGATTGGTTCTACCCTCACTCCAGTCATCCTTCTATTCTTCACTTATGTGTAGAACGCCTTGGGGTTTTCCTTAATCCTACTCGCCAAGACCTTCTCATGCCCCCTTCTAGCTCTCCTAAGTCCATTCTTAAGCTCCCTCCTGGCTACCTTGTAACTCTGCTAAGCCCTGCTGATCCATGCTTTCTAAACCATAGGTAAGCTTCTTTCTTCCTCTTGACAAGATATTCTATGTCTCTTCTTAACCATAG
This sequence comes from Pristis pectinata, assembly GCF_009764475.1. Lineage (NCBI taxonomy): Eukaryota > Metazoa > Chordata > Chondrichthyes > Rhinopristiformes > Pristidae > Pristis > Pristis pectinata. The sequence continues at coordinate 80,992,823 of NC_067415.1, forward strand.
TTCCTTCACTCTACCATCCTTACCCTGCCTCAATGGGACAAACCTATCCAGAACCCCATGCAAGTACTCCCTAAACAGCCTCTACATTTTCACTGTGCACTTCCCCAAGAACATCTGTTCCCAATTTACGATCCCAAGTTCCTGCCTAATAGCATCATAATTCCCCCTCCCCCAATTAAATACTGTCCCATATTGTCTGCTCCTATCCCTTTCTAAGGCTATGGTAAAGGTCAAGGAGTTATGGTCACTGTCTCCAAAATGCTCTCCCACCGAGAGATCTGAAACCTGATCAGGCACATTGCCTAGTACCAGGTCCAGTACGGCCTCTCCTCATACTGTCTGCATACTGTGTCAGGAATCCTTCCTGGACGCTCCTAACAAACTCTGCCCCATCTATCCCCTTTAAACTAAGGAGGTGCCAATCAAGTTTAGGGAATGACTTGACAACACTCATGACAACAACCCTGTTATTCTTGCACCTTTCCAAAATCTGCCTGGTCCTCAGTGTTTCTGATGCTATTGGGGGGTCTGTAGAAAACTCCCAATAGAGTGATCACTCCCTTCCTGTTTCTGACTTCTACCCACACTGACTCAGTGGAAGATCCCTCCAGAAAGTCCTCCCTTTCTACAGCTGTGACACTGTCCCTGATCAGCAAAGCCACTCCCCCACCTCTTTTATCTCCATCCCTGTCCTTTTTGAAACATCTAAACCCTGGAATATCCAGCAGTCATCCCTGCTCTTGTGACAGCCAAGTCTCTGTAATAGCCACAACATCATGTACTTACCCATGCTCTAAGTTCATCACCCTTGTTCCTGATACTTCTCGCCTTAAAGTAGACACACTTCAGCCCATCCAACTGACTGCAACTTTGCCCTTTCAGCTGTCTATCCTTCCTCACAGTCTTTCTACACTCTGCATCTACTTGTACACTGAATGCACCAACCGCTAACCTCTCACTTGGGTTCCCATCTCCCTGCGAAACCAGTTTAAACCCTCCCCAACAGCTCCAGCAAACCTGCCCACAAGAATATTGCTCCCCCTCCGGTTCAGGTGTAACCCGTCCCTTTTGTACAAGTCGTACCTTCCCCAGAAGAGATCCCAATGATCAACAAATCTGAAACCCTGTCCCCTGCACCAATTTCTCAGCCACGCATTCATCTGCCAAATCAACCTATTCTTACCCTCACTGGCACATGGCACAGGCAACAACCCAGAGATTACTACCCCTGAGGTCCTGCTTTTCAGCTCCCTACCTAACTCCTCATATTCCCTCTTCAGGACCTCATCTCTTTTCCTACCTATGTCATTGGTACCAATATGTACCACGACCTCTGGCTGTTCACCCTCCCCCCTCAGAATGCTGTGGACAGAATACTTGGAAAGTAAGCAAGAACGCAAGAAAGTGGGAGCAGGAGTAGGCCACTCGGCCCCTCAAAAACCTGCCCCACCTTTCAATATGATCATGGCTGATCTATGCTGGCCTCTTCTGTCCCAGTTCCACATCACCCTCAATTCCTCGATCTTTCAAATAGTTATCTCTCTCCACCTTAAATATATCAAATGATCTGACTTTCACCACCCTCAGGGGTGGAGAATTTCAAGGACCTCTGAGAGAACTTTCCCTAAGCCTCAGCTTTAAATGATTCACCTCTTATCTTATAGCTGTGTCCCCTTGTACATGATTCTCCTACTTTGGACCAAAATGGTGCACTGCTAAGAAAATGGTTGACACCATGTTTAAGATATGACTGTACCAGTAAGAAATTTACAGCACAGCCAGAATAAATTTAATTTACATTCACAGCAGAGAACATTGGATTCTGAGTGGGATTGAAATCGACAACAAGAGCTGGGGAGTCTAGTATGCACAGGTTTAGGAGACACAAGAGACTGCAGAGGCTGCAACCTAGAGCAACAAACAATCTACCAGAAGAACTCGGTGGGTCGAGTAGCATCTGTGGGAGGAAAGGAATTGTCAACGTTTCGGATCCTGATGCAGGGTTTCAAACCCAAATGTCAATAATTCCTTTCCTCCTACAGATGCTGCTCGACCCACTGAGTTCTTCCAGTGGGTTGTTTGTTGCTGTACACAGTTTTAGGATAAGGAGGTAATATAATTAAATTTGGAGGAGCAGAGGGATCTGGGGGTCCATATCCACAGATCCCTAAAAGTTGCCTCACAGGTGGATAAGGTAGTTAAGAAAGCTTATGAGATGCTAGCTTTCATAAGTCGAGGGATCGAGTTTAAGAGCCATGAGGTAATGATGCAGCTCTATAAAACTGTGGTTAGATCACACTTAGAGTACTGTATCCAGTTCTGGTCGCCTCATTATAGGAAGGATGTGGAAGCGTTGGAAAGGGTGCAGAGGAGATTTACCAGAATGCTGCCTGGTTTAGAGAGTATGCATTATGAGGAGAGACTAAGGGAGCTAGGGCTTTACTCTTTGGGGAGAAGGAGGATGAGAGGAGACGTGATAGGGGTGTACAAAATATTAAGAGGAATAGATAGAGTGGACAGCCAGCGCCTCTTTCCCAGGGCACCAATGCTCAATACAAGAGGACATGGCTTTAAAGTAATGGGTGGGAAGTTCAAGGGAGATATCAGAGGAAGAATTTTTACCCAGAGAGTGGTTGGGGCATGGAATGCGCTGCCTGGGGAGGTGGTGGAGGCAGGTACGTTGGTCAAATTCAAGAGATTACTAGATAAGCATATGGAGGAATTTAAAATAGAGGGATATGTGGGAGGATGGGGTTAGATAGTCTTAGGCAAGGTTTAAAGTTTGGCACAACATTGTGGGCCGAAGGGTCTGTATTGTGCTGTACTGTTCTATGTTCTATGTAATTGTTTCCTTACAACTGACCTGAGAACAGCTGAGAGGGATGTTAGCTCTTTGGAATCCACCATTCAGAGCTTTGGGGATGTTCAGTCATTGAGTTTATTCAGGGCTAAGAAAAATACATTTTTTATACACTAAAGGAATCAGAGGATTTGGGGATCCTGGAGTAAGTGACCTTAATGTATCACTGTGTCTTATTCCTTCCTCCTCGCTCCATTCTTTGTTTTCTAATTGAGAAGACATACTCCTGCACTGAACTGCTTTCAACTCAGACTAAGTGAAACCAATATTGAAGCTGCATAAAATATAGACAAAGTAATTGGATTGATTTTGAAATCAAATTTTCAGAGGGCTGATAAAGGACATGAGAACAACATGATTACTTCGTGGCTGGGACAGGATGCTTTGAATTAAAACAATCAAACTGAATGTCACTGATGGAACTGATATTGCTGTAGCGTTTAAAACTTAATCAGTAAATGCTGGATTCAGATTTACAGTCGACACTGAAATGACATTTTAAGTGACAGCAATTGTCTTAAAAGAAATAGGTACAAGATTGATTTGAAAACTGGCTCCAAAGGCTCAGAGAGAGAGCACTGTGAAGAAAGACATAATTAAAACTCTTGGCATTATGACCCAGATATCACCCAAGGATCCTTTAATGGTGATACACAGAGACGTATTAAAAAGTGATGTAATAAGAATTGATTACAGATCTTTGAGAAGGACATAGCAAAAAGGTTGACTTTGCTTTGTGGTAAGGCCACATATACCCTGAGTACGATGGATGAAAGATGCTGATGCTTATATAATTACTGTTGTTGTAAAATTGCCTAAACTTTAACGACATTTAGCAGAAACAATTATGCTGTGACACATTCAGTTAGTTCCTTAATGACTTATGATCCAAGACGAGTGCTAGAAAACACTGTAAACAATAAAAAAACTCATGTTATTTATTTTAGTCATTGCTTTGAACAAAATAAATTAGTTATATTTTTTTGCCAGTATATGCAATAAGAACTTTTGCTGCAAACTAAAATAACTTTTCTCATGAATGATTTTGTTTTGTGGACGCAAAGATACTTAAGGAATATAAAATGGTGGAGGATGTTTCTCCTCCTTGATCTCATGGCAACGTTACTGTGGATGGAAAGCAGTCCAGTGTTTGTGAAATAAATTGAAGGGCTATTCATTCCAAAAGAAAGATTCCAAATAGCCTGCAATTGGGAAACTGCCCCAAAATTGGCAATTGGTTTATTATTGTCACATGTACCAAGATATAGTGTTTTGCATGCCATCCACACAGATCATTCCACACATAAGTACATCGGGGTAGTAAAAAGGGAAAGTCAATGACAGAATGCAGAATATAGTGTTACGGTTACAATTACAGAGAAATTGGAGTGCAGGAAGACAATGTGCATGGACTACAATGAGGTAGATTAAGAGATCAAGAGTTCATCTTTGTCATACAAGAGGTCCATTCAAGAGTCTTATAACTGCAGGATAGAAGCTGTCCTTAACCCTGGTGGTGCACACTTTCAAGCTTTTGTATCTTCTGCCTGATGTAAGGGAGGGGAAGAGAGAATGACTGGGGTGGGAGGGGTCTTTGATTATGTTGGCTACTTTCCCGAAACAGCGGAAAGCGTAGACAGAGTCCATGGAGGGAAGGCTGCTTTACGTGATGGACTGAGCTGCGTCCACAACTCTCTGCAGTTTCTTGCGGTTTTGGGAAGAGCAGTTGCCATACAAAGCTGTGATTCATCCAGATAGGCACTTGCAATCACTCTGATTAGACGAAGCTTGAAGTTTGCATGAAATATCATTCAATTAATTCCTGTTAGTGATGGGGCTGTACTTGACCTACCATATGAAATGAAACTATGCTGGTGGTGGAGGTGATGGTGGGGGAACACTTTGGGAAGAGTGAACATAATTCTGTAAGTTTCAAGATAGTTATGGAATGGGATAAATTGGTCCTCAAGTTAAGGCCTTGAACTGGGGGAAAACTGATTTCAATAGCATAAGAGAGGACTTGCTAAAAGTAGATTGAGAGCAGATGCTTGCAGCTGACAGATGGGAGTCTTAAAGTGAATTAAGAAGAGCTCAGGGCCAAGATGTTCAAGTAAGGATGAAAGGCAAAGATGGCAAGATTAGAGAAATTTCAATGACAAAGAATATTGAAGGTTTCATCAGGAAATCAAAGGAAACACATGGCAACTATAGGCAACTGGAATCAAGGGAATGTCTTGAGGAGTACAGAGTGTGTAGGAGAGAATTAAGAAAGAAATTAAGGGAGCCATGAAATATCCTTGTCTAGTAAAATAAAGGAATATCCCAAGACATTCTATCTGGAGCAGGAGGGTAGCCAGAGAAAGTGCGGGCCCCTTAATGGCCAATGCAGAAATGTATGTGTGGAGCAAGGTGATGTGAGCATGGTCCTAAATGAATACTTATCATCTGCATCCACCAAGGAGAGATGTGGATGATGTTCAGGGAGGATGTATAGAATATCTTATGTCAGTGGTAGGGAAATTATTGGACAAAGTTCTAAGGGATACAATTTATGTACATTTGGAAAGGCAGGGAACGATAGTCAGCATGGCTTTGTGCAGGGGAAACCCTGCCTCACTAATTTTATTGAGCTTATAGAGCAGGTAACTAAAAGGATTGATGGTAAACATTGACTATATGGAGCTTGGTGAGACACGGTAAGCTGATCCAGAAGGCCAGTTGGCAAATTGGAACCAAAATTGGTTTAGTGATAGGAAGCAAAGGATGATAGTGGAACGAGGTTTCTCTGATTGGAAGTCTGTGACCGATGATGCACCACAGGGATCGGCGCTGGGACACTTGTTGTTTGCGATGTATATTAAGAACTTTGATGTGAACGTAGATGGTATAATTAGTAAGGTTGTGTGATAACTTTAAAATTGGTGGTGTTATGGATTGTAAGGAAAGTTGTCAATGGCTACAGCAGGATCCGGATCAGATGGAAAGTTGGGCAGAGCTTTGACAGATGAAATTTAATCCCAACACTGCAAAGTGATACATTTTGGGAAGTCAAAAAGGAATATGACATATACCGTAAATGGTAAGCTGCCAAGGAACGTTGACAGAGGGACTTTATGGTTGAAGTACATTGTTCCCTGAAAGCGGAAAGGCAGGTGGATAGGGTGGTTGCAGAAAGCAAACGGCATGCTTGCTTTCATAGGTCGGAGGCATAGAATATCAAAGTTGGGATGTTATGTTGCAGCTTTACGAAACAATGATCAGACTGCACTTGGAGTATCATGTGCACTTTTTCCAGTGGCCACACTACAGGAAGGATGTGGTTACAGAGAGTGCAGAGGAGATTCACCAGGATGTTGCAGGGATTGGAGGACTTCAGTTATGGGGAGAGACTGGAAAGGTTGGGTTTGTTTTCCCTGGAGCATAGAAGGCTGAGGGGTGACCCGATAGAAATATATAAAATGATAAGGAGATCAGTGCTGTGCATAGTACTCTAGTAGTGGTCTCATCGATGCTTTGTATAAATGAAGCCTAATCTCCCTCCTTTTGTATTCAAAGCCCCTCACAATAAACAAAAACATTATGTTAGCTTCCTTAACTATTCACTGTACCTGCATTCTAGCCTTGCACCCATGTACCCAGGGGCACACCCATTGTACCCATGCACTAGAACACCCAGAACCCTCTGCACCTCAGAACACTGCAATTCCTCAACATCCAGATAATATGTTTTCTTTATTTTTCCTGCTAAATTGGAGAAATTCACATTTTCCCACATTATACTCCATTTGTCAGATCTTTGTCCACTCGCTTAACCCATCCCTATCCCTCACATCCTCCCTGTGTTTTCTTCACAATCCCATCCCCCCAGTTGTTATGTAACAGCCTACAGCTTATTATCTATGCCCATCAACTTCCCATTGACTCTTTTTGCCACCTACTTACATTAAGGGACAACTTACTGTGGCCAATTAACCTACCAGCACATCTTTGTGCTGCCCACTGTTTTACTTAACAACATACTGTTTTACTTAGCAAGGTAGAAGATACAGGAGCCTGAGGGCACATACCACCAGGCGCAAGGACAGCTTCTACACCACTGTGATAAGACTATTGAACAGTTCCCTTTAACAATGAGATGGACTATGACCTCACGGTCTACCTTGTTGTGACCTTGCACCTTATTGCACTGCACTTCCTTTTTAGCTGTGACACTTTACTCTGTACTGTTATTGTTTTTACCTGTACTACCTCAATGCACTCTGTACTAACTCAATGTAACGGCACTGTGTAATGAATTGACCTGTACGATCGGTATGCAAGTCAAGTGTTTCACTGTACCTTGGTACAAGTGACAATAATAAACAAATACCAATACCATACTTTACTTATGTAATGAAGACAATATTATTTGCTGCTTTATCTCTTTTCACTTCTTTTGTGAATCCAACACTGACGGATGCGAACCACAAGTTTTTTTAATTGGATCATTTTCCAATATTTTCTTTTGTTGTCAAAAGCTCTTCCACTTTTCATGTTACTTTTCATAATCATCATTACACATCACAAACTCCATGCCCCAATACTCTGCTCAGCCTCTGTAGTTCAATTTCCCCGCTCCTCTCCAGTATTTGTATGCCACTGGACCATCCCTTATCACTGAGAAAGTAATAGTTAAGGGGCTTGTGTTTTGGCAAGTGCTGATTAAACTTGGATGGGGTTTAACAAGAGCTTGCTAGTAATTGTGGAAATGCAATCATGGTTTCTCCACTGTTCTACAGTACGAATATATGCAACATTCTGAAGATGATTCTTTCACGTGTTACCTCTTGATTGTGACAACTTTGTGAGGGGCAGGTCGTGCCTCATGAGCCTAATTGAGTTTTTTGAGGAGGTGACAAAACAAATAGATGAAGGTAGAGTATTGAATGTGGTGTATATGGACTTTAGTAAAGCGTTTGACAAGGTTCCCAATGGTCGGCTCATCCAGAAAGTCATGAGGCATAGGATCCATGGAGACTTGGCTGTGTGGATTCGGAATTGGCCTGCCCACAGAAGGCAAAGGGTGGTAGTAGATGGGGAATATTCTGCCTGGAGGTTGGTGACTAGTGGTGTTCTGCAGGGATCTGTTCTGGGACCCCTACTCTTTGTGATTTTTATAAATGACTTGAATGACGAAGTGGAGGGATGGGTTAGTAAGTTTGTGGATGACACGAAGATTGGAGGGGTTGTGGATAGTGTAGAAGGTTGTCATAGGTGACAACAGGATACAGACAGGATGCAGAGTTGGGCAGAGAAGTGGCAGATGGAGTTCAATCCAGAAAAGTGTGAAGTGATACACTTTGGAAGAACGAACATGAAGGCAGAGTACAAGGTTAATGGCAGGACTCTTTGCAGTGTGGAGGAACAGAGGGATATTGGGGTCCGAGTCCATAGATCCCTCAAAGTTGCCGCACAAGTTGATAGGGTGGTTAAGAAGGCATATGGTGTGCTGGCCTTCTTTTGTCGGGGGATTGAGTTCAAGAGCCGCGAGGTAATGTTGCAGCTCTATAAAACTCTGGTTAGACTGCACTTAGAATATTGTGTTCAGTTCTGGTCACCTCATAAAAGGAAGGATGTGGAAGCTTTAGAGACGGTGCAGAGGAGATTTACCAGGATGCTGCCTAGATTAGAGAACATGTCTTATGAGGATATGTTGAGCGAACTAGGGCTTTTCTCTTTGGAATGACACAGGATGAGAAGTGACTTGATAGAGGTGTATAAAATTATGAGGGGTATAGATAGAGTGGACAGCCAGTACCTTTTCCCCAGGGCAGTAATAGCAAATACTAGAGGACATCCATTTAAGGTCAAAGGAGGAATGTTCAGGGGAGATATCAGAGGTAGGTTCTTTACACAGAGAGTGGTGGGTGCCTGGAACGCACTACCGAGGGTCGTTGTAGAGGCTGATACAATAGGGACATTTAAAAGGCTCTTAGATAGGCACATGGAAGTAAGGAAAATGGAGGGTTATGGGCTGTGCAGGAGGGAAGGGTTAGATTGGTCATGGAGGAGGTGTTCATATAGCTAAGATAAGATATCTTTATTAGTCACATGTATATCGAAACACACGGTGAAATACATCTTTTTGCGTAGTGATTTGGGGGGCAGCCCGCAAGTGTGGCTACGCTTCCGGCGCCATGCATGCCCACAACTTCCTAACCTGTACGTCTTTGAAATGTGGGAGGAAACTGGAGCACCCGGAGGAAATCCACGCAGACATGGGGAGAACGTACAAACTCCTTACAGACAGCGGCCGGATTTGAACCCGGGTCACTGGCGCTGTAAAGCATTACGCTAACCGCTACACTACTGTGGCACAACATCATGGGCCGAAGGGCCCGTACTGTGCTGTATTGTTCTATCTTCTGTGTTAAGCTGAAGATGAAAGCCTGACAATAATCCAAGTTGATTTATAAGCTTTACACAGTGGGAAATATGCAAGCATTTCATTCCTATCCTGTAGACAGACAGGGATCAGACACATAGCAATAAAACCTGCCAGACCACCACAGTGCATAGATTCAGAACTATTGCATAATTTAAAACTTCATGATATCTAATTATTCTGATATGATTTTGCCAAGTATTTCCCACAACATATTGGCCTGGCAGATATTTAAAATGAAACTATTGAAACAAAAAGCACCTGCTCTTTTATCTCCTGGCTGGGCACATGGATAACTGATGCCAGAGAGGCATTGTCCATGCATGGGGACATTGCATACTTCTCCCCATGGCTTCTGAAAGAAATATAACTGCATCATTTCCATGGGTACGTCAAGCAAATCTGATGAAGGGTCTTTGATTTGAAAGCTTAAATCTGTTTTCTTTCTGCAGAAACAACCTGACTTGATGAGTGTTTCCCACATTTTCAGTTTTTATTTCAGATTTCCAGCATCTTCAGTTTTTCTTTTGCAAACTGAGCTTCGAACAGGAGTGTCATTGGCCACCAGGCTCAAGGACAGCTTCCATCCCGCTGTTATAAGGCTATTGAATGATCCCCTAATACGATGAGGATGGACTCTTAACCTCACAATCTACCTCATTATGGCCTTGCACCTTATTGTCTGCCTGCACTGCGCTTTCTCTCTAACTGTAACACTTTATTCTGCATTCTGTTATTGTTTTCCCTTGTACTGCCTCAATGTACTGATGTGATGAAATGTTCTGTATAGGTGGCAAGCAAAACCAAGTTTTTCACTGTATCTCGGTACATGTGACAATAATAAATCAATTTTCCAATTTAATTCACCATTGTCAAACACTCTGTCTCCAACCCAACAGCCTCAACATCGGTTTCTCTAACTTCTGGTAACCCCACCCTCCTTTTTCTTCTCCCCTCCCCCCCAACTTGTCTTCCCTTATTCCTGTGGCTCCCTTCCCCCACCTTGACGACCTGCCCATCTCCTCTCCTCCCCTCCCCCATCCTTTATTCCATGGTCCACTGCCCTCCCCTACCGGATTCCTTCTTCTTCAGCCCTCTGCCCCTTCTACCTATCACCTCTCAGTTTATTATATCTTCTCCCCCTCCCCCACTCACCTACCTTCCCCCTCTCACCTGGACTCACCTATCACCTGAACTCACCTATCACCTGCCTGCGTGTGCTCCTCTCCCTCCTCCCACCTTCTTATTTTGGCTTCTGCCCTCTTCCTTTCCAGTCCTGATGAAGGGTCTCAGCCCGAAACCTCGACTGTTTATTTCCCTCCATGGATGCTGCCTGACCTGCTGAGCACTTTTAGTGTATTGCACTCTGTCATACTACATGTTGGAGTGTGTATTAGAAGTCTTTTGATTTCATAGTATTTCTCGCATTTTCTGTTTTTATTTCAGATTCCTAACTTGTTTTTTCTATTGATGTAACCGACCCTCTCAGTCTATTTTGTTGAAGCGCAGAGGTGTTTTTCCCCCAATGTCCTGGATAATAACTTTATCACTCAGCAACATTACTTGAGTAGGCTGCCTGGTCATTACCACATTAATATGAATGGGAGCTTGCTGTAATGTGCATTGAATAGCTACCCTAGTTCTAAATGAAATTAGTAGCCCCATTTCAATAGTACTTCATTGGCTTTGACTCAGCCCAGGATCTTATAAAGAGTGCCATATAAATGCAAGTCTTTTTTTCCAGGAGTGCTTTCTTTGACTTCATGTTCATCGAAGGGGCTATTAAAAAGCGTTCTTGCACATTTTGTTAATACCTATGTTTGGTTGCTGAGTTCCCCAGACAGCTGATCCACTTTCTGTTCCTGCACTCATTTAGTTGTGAATTCTTCCCTGTCTTGCTTAAAAATGAGTGGTCAGCCTGAAGTCATTTAACTGAGATACACAGACCCAGGAGACTTTATGAATGGTCAGCAATATATCACCATCCAAAGTCTAATATGATAGGACATTTGGGGTTGAATTTATTTTCACTGTATAGCCAGTACACTTGATGGTGTGTTGTCTGGTAATTATAGAAGTAGCCCAGAATATTTCATTGGAGATTAAAATTGGCTGAGCTCAATAGTAGAGGACCTATGCTATCAATTTACAATCAGTGATGAAGATGAAAAATTACCCCACTTTTCCCAATCCAGTTTGGTCTGGCATTTATTGAAGAACAGGCAACTAACCTTTACTGCCTTCTGCAAATGGGCTTAAGTCACTGAATCATTTGTTCCGTTAACATTTGCTGATTAATCAATTGGTTCAGCAGTTTGCAGTTTAAGCTGTATCCTGAAATGTTGATCGTGCCATCTTTTCTCCCAGCCCTTTTGCTTCTATTTTCACCTTCAAGTCTCCTACCTCTTTAAACAAGCTGTTGGTCACTTGCATTCTGTGACTCGGCATTACTTTTGTTTTCCTTTGGTAACATTCCTGGAAGTATTTTGGGGCTTGTTGCTGGTTAAAGGTGCTATATAAATGGAAGTCCTTGTGTTCTCCCCGTGTCTGCGTGGGTTTCCTCCAGGTACTCTGGTTTCCTCCCACATTCCAGAGACCTACAGGTTAGGAAGTTGTGGGCATGCTATGTTGGTGCCAGAAGTGTGACGACACTTGCGGGCTGCCCCCAGAACGCTCTACGCAAAAGGTGTATTTCACTGTGTGTTTCGATGTACATGTGACTAATAAAGAAATCTTATCTTAGATCCTTGTTGTGCTGAGCACCAGTTTAAAGGTATGTTTGAAAATAAATTGGCCAGACAGTCACCAAAAGCAACTAGAACTTGTTCACAACTCTTACCTTGTAGTTGAAAATCTTGTCTCTCTCCACAGTAATAAGGAAGGACTGGCCAGCAAAAGTGTTTCTTTTGAACAAAAAACAAGTTTAAGATATTTTTGGGGGAGGGGTCTGTTATGATGAACCTTTGTTTCTGCAATAACTGACAAAAGCATTGGCCCACAACTCAATATGCATTATTTTTAATTAAGTTTTAAAACACCAAAATTTAATGGGGTAAATTCACTCAACTGCATTGAATTACATATCCTAATGCTGTTTAAATGCTTTGCAATAATTTTTATCTCAGAGCCAAAGCAAAAAGATGACTCATTTGAGAAGTAATAAACATGTATAATTATGCATGATTATGTAGATTAAGACACAATTAGGTTTTAATTTCTGTAATGAATCGTTCTAAAAGAACTTTGAAACTTTGTAATTGCAGCGCAATATGAAACTTAATATGGAAGAATAGAAGTTCTATGTCAGTCCCAACAGTCATGCATCTTATTTCAGTTTTGACTATTAGTGAAGCTAATCTGTGGCCAGTGATGTTAAGGGGACACCTGTATTTATATAGCATCTATTGTCACATCCTTATAGACAATGAAATGTTGTGGTGTAGGAAACAGAGGCAATTCACAAATAGAAAACCCCATCAAACTGCAACATAATAATACACTATATTTGGTGATGCTTGTTGAAAGATAAACGTTGGTTGAGACACTGGAGGTGGCTCTCCTGATCTTAATTTAGATAGTTCCATGATAATGTTTATATCCACTTGTAGAACAAGCATGGTAGTGTAACGGTTAGCGTAACACTTTTACAGCACCAGCGATCTGGGTTTAATTCCGGCCACTGTCTGGAAGGGGTTTGTATGTTCTCCCTGTGTCTGCATGGGTTTCTTCCGGGTGCCCCGGTTTCCTCCCACATTCCAAAGTCGTACAGGTTAGGAAGTTGTGGGCATGCTATGTTGGCGCCGGAAGTGTGGCGACACTTGCAGGCTGCCCCCAGAACACTCGACGCAAAAGATACTTTTCACTGTGTGTTTCAATGTACATGTGACTAATAAAGATATCTTACGAACTTGATGTTCACCTGAAAAATGACACCTCTGTCATAGAAGAAATGGTATTAAGTCCTTGGTGACACAAGAGACTACAGATGCTGGAAATCTGGAGCAACACACAGAACTGGAGGAACTCAGTGGGTCAGCCTACTGAGTTCCTCCAGATTTTTGTGAGAGGCATTAGATCCATGTTTTTCTTACCTATGTTGAGGCTTAGTGCTGTCTTGTGTGACAAGACTGAAAAGAGTTTCAAGTATTCCTTCATCTTCATTGAGCCAGAATTTCTCCTAAGCTTCTGTGGGCAAAGATAATGAGGATTATTGTAGCTACAGAGTTTGACAGTGTTTAGATTCCTGGCACGATTCTGCATGTGCAGTGATGGGTCCAGAATGGTCTTGCACGAATCACCCCAAAGTGCGATGGTTTTCAATGTTTCCTCAGCTGGCATTCTCAAATAGAATGATCTATGGAAAATAAACATTTCATCCATCTCCTTGTTGTGTAAGCATGCTTTCAATCAGCTGTGTGATGAACAACTTCAAAATCTAAAACCAAGAGTGGAGAGCCTTTTGTCTGTCTTAGCATCTCTGTGAATGGAGCAACAATGATAAATTAATGCATAAAATCCAGGATAAAAATTATATCCCGAAGACACAGTAGCACTTACTAGGACGCAGAAAGTGGTCATTCAGACCACCAGGTCCATGACAGCTCCCAGAAGAGCAATTCCATCAGTCCGATTACCTATCCTCATTTCCCTCTGGAAAAAGATGCAAACCTATTCTCTCTCACATTCCCAATAGCTCCCCTTTTTCATTCTTTTGCCACTTAAGTGGAGATATCCAACAACCAATTAACGTACCACCTTCGTGACATGGGAGGAAACCAGAGCATCCAGCAGGGATCGATCCATTCAGAGGGAAGAGCTTGAGAACTCCACACAGATAACACCCAAGCTCAGGATCAAACACAGCTCCCTGGAGCTGTGAACAGCAGCTCCTGGCTGTTCACATATAGGTACTTTAAACATTATGAAGTTCCTCGTTCCACCACCCTCCCAAGCAGTGACCTGGAGATCCCTACCATCCTTTAGATGAACTTGTTTTCTCCTCATTGCCCCTCTGATTCTACCACTAATTATTTTAATGCATGTCCTCTTGTTTCTGAGAACTCTGCTGAGAGAAGTAAGCCCTTCCTAATTACTTCCTTCTCTTAGTTGCACAGAATTTTAGACTCATCAATTAATTATTTTCATTCTAAAGAAAATATCTCCAGCTCATTCAACTGTTCCTCACAACTACAATATTCCATTCACGTCAAACTATAGGTAATATATATATAAAGTAAGAAGAATGTTCAATGTTGTTGCAAGGAGTTATAAAGGGACAGAAATGCTCTCTTCAGCACTGGAAGTACAAAGTTTGATATCACTCCTATGAAGTGCCTTGGGTTGTTTGACTGCACTAAAGGCAATGTATCAATGCATATTGTTGCAAACGTTTCTGACTTGTGTTCAGCTGAAATGCTTTGCATGGTCCAATAACATGCAGAGACTCTGTATGCTAACAGTTATATGAAAATAACACTCCACTGAGTGAAATACTGAAGGACAAGATTGTAGCCCAACAAGAAATCCAAGCATTAGCAGAGAAAGTTAGGAGTGACAGAAGAAAGAAGAAGCACTCTTGATGGTACTTACAAGCATATCCAGTAATTGTAGAAGCAGGTTCCAGTGCCATTATACTGCAAGAAATGCACTGGAACTTTGGTAGAAATGGTGTAGGTGAGGAGTGAGTCTAGCAAATTTACGGATAGAGAGGAGAGTGTTAACAGGCAGGGGATCCATGCAACTTCTCAGCAATATAATGGAAGGACAAAACATCTTGGAGGATATCGACAATGGAAGTGGCATCAGTTGTGGCCCTGAATCTGAAGTTTGTGGGTTCTGGTCTCACTCCAGTAGTCTGATAATCCAGTGTTGTACTGAGGGAGAGCTGCTCTGTCAGGGGTGCATTCTATTGGATGAGACATTGTACAGAGGTCCTGTCTACACTCTCTGGTGGATGCAAAAAATCTAATGACATTGAATCATTAAAATGGTTCAACAATGTTCTAAAGCAGATTATCTGAAATTGGAATTGGTTTATTATTGCCATGTGTACCGAGATACAGTGAAAAACTTTGTTTTGTATGCCATCCATACAGATCATACCGTGCATTGAGGTGGTACAAGGGAAAAGCAATAACAGAATGCAGAATAAAGTGCTACAGTTACAGAGAAGGTGCAGTGCAGGCAAACAAATAAGGTGCAGGGGTCATGACAAGGTAGATTGTGAAGTCAAGAGTTCATCTTTATCGTACAAGATAGAAGCTGTCCTTGAACCTGGTGGTATATGTTTCAAGCTTTTGTATCTTTTGCCCGATGAAAAGGGAGAGAAAAGAGAATGTCCGGGGTGGGTGGGGTCTTTGTCTACACTTCTCACTGCCTTGGAAAAGCAGCCAACATAATCAGAGTCCATGGAGGGAAGGCTGGTTTTCGTGATGGACTGAGCTGTATCCACAATTCTGCAGTTGCTTGCAGTCTTGGGCAGAGCAGTTGCCATACCAAGCTGTGACACGTCAGTCTACAATGCTTTCTATGGTTTGTCTGATTGCCATTTGTGAGATCTTGCCGTGCATTGGTTTCTGCTCGCATCGTCTAATTTATGATAACGACTACACTTTATTGGCTGCTCCATTCTAAAAGGCCCATGGAAGAGCTTTCTAAATGAATTTTTTTTTTTCTATAAGTTATCAGAATGCAAATGTTGTCATATTATAATATTCAACTTGTAATTATGATATGAGCATGTTCTGCTGCAGCCCATATGTCCTATTAGTCAATAAATGTTGAGGGGCATGGCCCTTGTTGCCATCTCCCTCCCTGGTTCCAGTTCCTCTGTGTTATGGCCACCTGGGGCAAAATGTGCCTCGATCATGGTTCATGCTGGAACGATTACAGCGCTCCCCTAACTGCTACAAGCTAAGCATTCAGCCAAGGTCCCAGGTGGAATGTCAGAAGACATCCAACCCATTTCTGAACTGCATAGTCTCAGCAGATGGTCCTGTCAGAACACAGTGAGTCGTGAAATTTCCTCTGTCTGCATTTGTTGCAGGTTGACAGTGACCTTGAGGGCAAAATGCACACACAGAGTCTGTCAACAGGGCAGATAGTGTTTAAAGTTTTGATTGGCTGTAATCAGTTTTGGACTTCGGAATAGGTTTGATGCATGGTGGCTTCCTAAACTGACCTTTTTTTCCTCAGGCTTCCTCTTAACTGATTAGAATTCAATGAGAGTTTCCTCACTGTGTCTTATGTTAGCAGATCTGTGCATAACACTTTAATTAAACACAAGGTTAATAGTGAATGTGGGATAGAAATTTACAATTTTGTTGACATATGTATGTAACCAGGTGTGTTTAAAAAAAGTCACAAGCCAAATATTGTTATCCACACAACTAATTTCATTGTGACTGAAAAGCCATTGATTAGTCTACAATAATTACTTTGTAATCTAGAACAAGAAGAAAAAATTAAACATTCCAAAATTCAATCAACTGCCAGTAACATCATTAACCTCGTTATTTAGATTAAATTAAATCAAAACACGATTAAAATTTTCAAATCCCAAAAGGTCAACCCATTCACCAAAATTTCAATCATTAAAATCCTTCCTTTTCCCAAAAAGGATAGAATCCCAATCATTAAACACAGTTACCAATAGCACAGAGTTACAATCTTTAATCTTCCCACTCACCAGTATAATCAAATTTCAATCAATTAACTATTCCTTTCACCAAAGGTTGGGAATTCTAATCATTGTTTTTTTTTCCACATTCACCACTAGCACAGAATCCCAATCATTAAAACTCTTCCCGTTCATTGCTAGTACAGAACTGTGACCATTTCCTCTATTCTCATCCCTTCCAATAGTATGGAAACCCAGCCATTAAATCCAACTCTTTTCATTCAATGGCACAAAATTCCAGTCATTAAAACCTTTCTTATTCACTTCAATAGCACAATGACTTCCCACTTGTTCCTAAAGACATCAATATTTTGGTGTCTTTCTTGTTCTCATGATGTCTTGAAGTGTTTTACAGCCATTGAGGTCCACCTGAAGTATAATATTACAATGTAAGAAATGCAGTTAATTTAAACAGCAAGATCTCACAATTATCAGTGACCAGGTCTCCTCTTTATTGTGACGTTGATTCAGAAATAAGTATTACCTGGGATGCTGAGATGAGATCTGATAACATTTATCATGTCCAAGATCATTGGCAAGCCTTGGTTTAATGGGTTGGATTGTCATGAATCTGAGCTGCTGTCTAAACTCACTGCCTGCCGTGATTACCAGCCTACAGAGAGCTGGGTAGGCTGTACTTTTATACCAATGAGGCAGAATAACCCATGACTAGTAACCAGTCTTCTGGCACGGGTACTGAGATTCTGCAGACACACTTAAAATTGGTCAAATAGACTTGTAATTAAAACAATAAAAAAGATTAAGAAAATAATTAAAAATGCCTTAGAGACTTATTAATTAATTAAGAATGTGAACATTTTAAATAAGAGGAAGTAATTAAACCACTTAGCTGTATTTACCATTTTAATCAAGGTCAGCAACCCCATTTAAGTGAAAACCCATTTGTGCCAATCAGCCTTTGAAGAAATATGAGGGGCCACATGTGAAGTGCATCCCACTCTTTAGATCAGTATGCTATTGGTTAGTCCAAAAATAGGGTGGGAGTTCAGGTGTGTTCCATATATCAATAAGCAGGTGAGGAAGGAACTCAGAGAGAGAGTTTGGGCAGTGAGGTGGTTCTTCTGTTGGAACCCACTGTCAGGACAGGAAGCATATCTGGCCAACAACTCAGTTATAATGGGGCATGTCTGACAGTGAAGCATTCACCTGAAATATCACCCTGGATTTCTGCAGTGGGACATGAGTCTGTGACCTTCTACCTGAAGACCAGGCTGCCAACAACTGAATCAGAGCAGGTACTTGTAATAATTTCATTTATTGAGAGGAGGCAGATTATCAATATAAAAATCAATGAATCCTTGTGAATCCTACCAGAACTAGGATATCTGTGCCAAGCCAAGGGACTCCTCATTGAGTCTGACAGGAGAGTGCAGCCTTCCTCCAGTTCCCAGGTTTTAGCTAGGAAATATGGCTGCTGAACTTACCCCAGGTTACACCTGACATGATAAGATAAGATTAGTCACATGTACATTGAAACACAGTGAAATGCATCTTTTGTGTAGAGTGTTCTGGGGGCAGCCCGCAAGTGGTGTCACGCTTCTGGTGCCAACATAGCATACCCACAACTTCCTTACCTGTATGTCTTTGGAATTTGGGAGGAAACTGGAGCACCCGGAGGAAACCCATGCAGACACGGGGAGAATGTACAAACTCCTTACAGACAGCAGCTGGAATTGAATCCGGGTCGCTGGCGCTGATAACTGTAAATGCATCTACAGAGTAGTAAATAGACCTTTTTTTTTTACAACTTATTCTTTTTAAGTGCATGCAAATATTTCAATTTGTTAATATTTGAATTGTTTTAACATGTTTTTTTAAATAGTGACCCCTTATTATTGAATTCACAGGAGTGTTTCAAATATCAGTGACAACTTTGCAATGGGTGATCCTGGGGCGGAATCCGTTAGTGCAGCGGGCCACTTGCGTTGGGAGAGTATGTGTGCTATCCTGGGCCATGCAGAAGAGCTGGGAGCTGATCTCCAACAGAAAACTGCACCCAGGATGAAACAGTATTACCCAATGGTAAGCTTTGCTGCCTGGCCAATCAACTTCTTACATATAAGTTTTGATTCAAGTGCATCAGGAGAAAGCAGACTCAAAAAATCTGTTGAAAGTACAGTCAGACCCAAATAACACCGTATCATCCATTTGATTCAAAACTTTGCTGAACAGGGTGTGTCCGGCCATTCACCCTCACCTCTGAATTCTGATTGAAATATTTTAATTGATATGGGGCTTCAGAGTGTAAATCACCGGTCAATTTTAGCAGCCTGGCCCTTGGTTACAGTTGACAAGTCAACCAGGGTGAAATGACCCCTTTTATTACATTTAATGCAAAATGTAATAGTGAAGTGGGAGTAAAATCTCCCAACAATTTTCTTGCCGTTTTTGTTCGGTATGTGACAATCAGTTTTCACACACTGCAGGTCTGATTAACTCCCTCATAAAGAACTGGATAAATATCCAGTAAGAAATAGAATTGGTATTTGATGCAAATTTATATCCACAAATGTCAATGTACGAATCTTCCACTTAAAATTGATTGTCCTTCAACCCAAAGTTAAAGCTGATGAAAATGCAAATATTCTTGCTGCCTTGTTTCTGCAAACTGATTCCAAAAAATGTAACCCTTGGTAATTTCCTCCTTCAAGGAAGGGGCTTTCCCACATACCTCCCTCTTACCCCTATAAGTCTCAAACACAGCAGAGAAGACACAGCCATGATTCCCTCTCGATATCCTACTGCCATCGATGTCTCCTTAAGCAGAGTTAATCTTTATTGTTCTTACAGCTGAAGGTCAGTGATGGTTTTGAGATCAGGCACAGACATTATTGTTCTCCCTGGGTATTATGCAGACCACTGCAAATGATAGAAATCACTGCTCCTTAAGAACATAAAACAATACAGGGCCTTTGGCCCACGATGTTGTGCTGACCTTTAAACCTCGCCTAAGACTACCTAACCCCTTCCTCCCACATATCCCTCTATTTTAAATTCCTCCATATGCTTATCTAACAATCTCTTGAACTTGACCAATGTACCTGCCTCCACCACCACCCCAGGCAGCACATTCCATGCCCCAACCACTCTCTGGGTAAAATATCTTTCTCTGATATCTCCCTTGAACTTCCCACCCATTACTTGCCCTCTTGTATTGAGCATCAGTACCCTGGGAAAAAGGCACTGGCTGTCGACTCTATCTATTCCTCTCTATTCCAAAGATGCATTCAATGTTTAGAAATCATCTTACAACTGCTGAATATTCCAGGAAAATACTTGTATGGTGTTTGCATTTTGAATTTGAGCTTTATTTTAAGATTGCTCTCATCAACAAGGTTTTGAAAATTTAGTGTGTTACTGTACCTTCATGATTTGTTTTTTAAACCTTAATGATCAGGTTTTGTTTATTACCTTATATAACGGCACAGAAGGAGGCCATTTGGCCCATTGATCCCATGCTGTCTCCCTGGAGAATAGTTCCATTACTTTCATTCACCCGCTCCTTATTTCCCATTTTTTTTATATCCTTCATGAAGGTTCCTTAAAATTGAGTAACAGATTAGGGAAAGTCACATTCAGTGACAAGCCACTCCATCTCACAGAAATATTTCCCATTTTTAATTCAGGAGCAGGAGGCACAGCTTGATGTGTTCAAGACCTGGCTGGACTAACTCAGTTGAGCAATGATCCGCATGGTTTCAATCCTTGACAAGCTGGACTGAGCCAAAAGTCAGAAACTGATCTCTTGCCTGGTCACTGTAGCTTGCTGTCAGAAAATATTCATGCATTCCAGATATTTGTGAATTGTCAGGGTTTAAAAGCTTGCAGGGAGGAAAAGCAATAATAAACAGAAAGTTTTGGAAACACCCAGCAAGTCGGATGGCATCTGGGGAAAATGAAATGGAGTTAACATTTCAGGTCTTCTGTTTCCACAGATGCTGCCTGACCTGTTTCCAGCATTTCTTGTGTTTATTTATGGAACATAGAACATAGAACATTACAGGCCCTTCGGCCCACGATGTTGTGCCAACATTTTATCATGATCTATCCAACCCTTCCCTCCCACAGCCCTCCATTTCTCCATCTTTCATATGTCCATCTAAGAGTCTCTTAAATGTTCCTAATGTATCTGTCCCCACAACCTCTGCTGGCAGTGCGTTCCACGCACCCACCACTCTGTGTTTCTTAAAAAAACTGACCACTGACATCGCCCTTATACCTTCCTCCAATCACCTTAAAATTATGCCCCCTCATGTTGGCCATTGTCGCCCTAGGAAAAAGTCTCTGACTGTCCACTCAATCTATGCCTCTCATCATCTTGTACACCTCTATCAAGTCACCTCTCTTCCTCCTCCTCTCCAAAGAGAAAAACTCTAGCTCTCTCAACCTATTCTCATAAGACATGCTCTTCAATCCAGGCAGCATCCTGGTAAATCTCTTCTGCACCCTCTCTAAAGCTTCCACATCCTTCATATAATGAGGCAACCAGAACTGAACACAATACTCCAAGTGTGATCTAACCAGAGTTCTATAGAGCTGCAACATTACCTCACGGCTCTTGAACTCGATACCTCGACTACTGAAGGCTGCGGTTTTTGTTTTGATTTTCATTTAAGGAAGAAATACAAAGCGCCTTTGCACACAAGCTTAGATCTCACCTGCAGTTCTGATTCATCCCATATAGACTGCTCCAGACAGCCAAAAGCTGCAATTATCGAAAAGTGAATCAGAATCAAAATCAGATTTATAATCACTGACTTATATGATGTGAAATGTGTTGTTTTGTGGCAGCAGTACAATGCAAAGACACAAAATTATGACAAATTGCAAAATTAAATCAACAGAACGTAGAACAGTACAGCACAGAACAGGCCCTTTGGCCCACAATGTTGTGCCGACGTAGCTAATCCCTCCTATCTACAGAATGCCCATATCCCTCTATTTTCCTCTCTTTCATTTGTCCATCCAAGCCCCTCTTAAAAGCCCCCAATGAATTTGCCTCCACAACCTTATCAGGCAACACATTCCAGGCATCCGCCATTCTCTGAGTAAAAAACGTACCGCTCACGTCTGTTCTGAACCTACCCTTTCTCACCTTAAATGCATACCTCATAGTGCAAGAAAAGGAATAACGAAGTAGTGTTCATGGACTGTTCAGAAATCTGATGATGAAGGGGAAGAGGCTGCTTCTGAATCATTGAGCGTGGGCCTTCAGGCACCTGTACCTCCTCCCCAATGGTAGTAATGAGAAGAGGGCATGACCCGGATGGTGACGGTCCTTAGTGATGGATGACACCTTCTTGAGGCACCACCTCTTGCAGATGTCCTTGATGGCGGGGAGAATTGTACCCTTGATGGAGCTGGCTGAGTCTACAACCCTCAGCAGCCTCTTGCGATCCTGTGCATTGGAGATAGTGCAGGTGATGAAAATCTGAAATAAGATAAAAATGAAATAAATGAAATGAAACAGAAACCTTCGGAAATTGTCTGTGGAGAGAGCAACAGTTAGCATGTTGGGTTGAAGATATGGTTCTCTTGAAAAATGGAGAGACTGCAGGTGCTGGAATATGGAGCAAAAAACAAGCAGCTGGAGGAACTCATAGGGACAGGCAGCATCTGTTGATGGAAGTGGGCAGTCGACATTTCAGCTTGAGAACCTACATCAGGGTAAATTGTTTTGGAAAATGAAGTTCTCTCAGCAGCTTGTCTTTTGTTCCCTTGAAAAATCCCTTGAAAAGGTGCATCTGCTGTTGAGCCGAAGGATAGGTTACAGAGGGGAAAACTAGCCTTCTCTTGTCCCTACATTCAGAATAAACTCTAATGTACCCATTAAAGAACAGCTGTGGTACTGCAAAAGAAAAAAGTTTTTGATTTGGTCACAGCTTCAATCTTGCATTCAATCTTATGTCTCATATGGATAGTTATTCCCCGATTGGACTGGATGGCAAAGACCTGACATTTTTCAATTTTATTGTTGCTTAAAGGCTGTCACCCCTTTAAAGGTTGTGTGGTGACTAATTGTTGTCTGGGTAGTAACCACAGGCTGAGTCATCCTGAGACCCTGGCTCACACTGGACCTGCAGATTCAGTAGGGCAGCAGTTAGTTCTGCTGCCACATTGCCCCAGGGACTCAGGCTTGATCCTGGCCTCCAGTGCTGTCTGTGTGGAGTTTTCATGTTCTCTCTGTGACCACGTACTCCGATTTCTTCCCACGTCCCAAAGACAGGTCAGCGTCATGGAAGGTCAGTGACAGGTCAGGTCAGCGTCAGCGTCAGCCTCCCCTCCTTGGACTCTGTCTTTACCTCTCGCTGCCTTGGCGAAGCAGCCAGCATAATCAAAGACCCCACCCACCCGGTCATTCTCTCTTCTCTCCTCTTCCATCAGGTAGAAGATACAGGAACCTGAGGGCACATACCACCAGGCTCAAGGACAGCTTCTATCCCCACTCTGATAAGACTATTGAACGGTTCCCTTATACGATGAGATGGACTCTGACCTCACGATCTGCTTTGTTGTGACCTTGCACCTTATTGCACTGCACTTTCTCCATAGCTGTGACAATTTACTCTGTACTGTTATTGTTTTTACCTGTACTAACTCAATGCACTCTGTACTAACTCAATGTAACTGCACTGTGTAATGAATTGACCTGTACAATCGGTATGCAAGACAAGTTTTTCACTGTACCTCGGTATAAGTGACAATAATAAACCAATACCAATACCACTATAAATTACCCCTTTATCTAACAGCTGGAATTCCGACCTGAAGAAACTGAAGCAATTGTGGTAATTTAAATAATGATTTCCTCTGGGAATCACATGGCATTTCAAAAAATAGCAGGGTATGTGGGAGGGAAGAGTTAGATAGATCTTAGAGCAGGATAAAATATTAGCACAACATTGTGGGCCAAAAGGCCTGTACTGTGCCGTAGTGTTCTATGTTCTATGAAGTAATTTGCACAGATTGACCAACCAGAGGAAAAGATGATGAAATTTTAAGCACATGTTAAGGTCAATATATTTTGAGTTTTCACCATCTCTTGCACTAGTTTAAACAAGAGTATAAGCAACACACAAAATGCTGGAGGAACTCAGTGGGTCAGGCAGCATCTATGGAGGGAAGTGGACAGTCGAGACCCTTCATCTGGACTGCTACATCTTCCAATCCAGAAGGGTCTCGACCCAAAATGTTGACTGTCCATTTCCTCCCACAGCTGCTGCTCGACACGCTGAGTTCCTCCAGCATCTTGTGTGTTGCTCCAGATTCTGGTATCTGCAGTCTCTTGTGTCTCCAAGAGCCTAAGCAGCCCACATAAACAAGTGAGGTGATGCCCTGGGTTAAATTAATCACCATTGCAAGTTGCCACTAATTGCTCCGGTTTGCAGACATTCGAGCTGGCTCTTGACACTTCTTTCAGTGGTACAATGACACTAATTAGACCCCTTTTAAAAGCTTCCAATTTTCTTTCAATCTACGAAGAAACTGACTACGTCGATGTTACCCGTTAATGGTCTCACGTACATTTTGAAAGGCATTTTCAGTTATTTAAAATCATAATCAGTGGAATATAATTAAAGTGACTGATTGAAAATCTCTTTTCTGGATGAGTCCATTTTCAGCCATGTTAATCAAACAGCACCACATTACCACTCTTAATTACATCCAGGAATGTTTATAATGCAAAATTTGTGTCCCAAACACTGTCCAATTGATCAAGTTAAAGACAGAGTTTACATTAAGCTTTCCTTATGACTTAAGATCCCACAAATGAATTAAAAAATTCCAATTAAATTTTGCTTTTAAATGTTGCATTTTTACATTTGCATTACCACTGCACATAATTACCACTGGAGTTGTCAGACTACCTCCTTGGAGAGTGGTGTGTATAACAGCAACTTACAATGACACGGTGCAATTAAAAAAAGCAGAGTAGCCCAAGGAGCTATCGAGGGACATTATCAAATGTTGTTTGATTTCGAACTACTTAGAGTCATTAGAATTGGTAACCTATAGCAAAGAGCTGGGTTTTAAAGAGCAACTTTCACATGGAAAGAGAGTAAAGAGGCAGAAAGGAATAGGATGTAACTTCCAGAGCTTTTAGTGAAGGCAAGGTTACAGTGTGGGGCAGAGAAGCCAAGAATGTGCAAGAATGATGGATGTTGATCAGTATGAAGTCCAGTGGTAGGAGAACTAACAGCTTCAGCCTTCTGAACCTTACACCAAGTCCTGGGCTTACTTGCTTTCATTTGAAATAAGCTTGGAACCAGTGACAACAGCCAGCAAGTTCCAGCCCAGTGCCTCATGTTCTGGATATTGCATCAAAACAGAGAACCAGGCCACTAACACTGAAAGAGCATTAACATATCAGTTGCCTGCTGTACTGTCCTCCTGATATTCAACTCTGCCGTAGGAAGTATCTGCTGAGGAATTCAACAACAGATCAGCACACCCTGCCCTTTTAGCTTTGGTAACTAAAGATTTATTTCCGCACCATTATGGACCAAATGTAGGTAAATGAGACTTGTATAGATAAGTACAATAGATTGTGACTTCAACGTGATGGGCAGAAGGGCCTGCTTCTATTCTGTACAACTCCATGGCTCTTGCTTGCCTGAGACTGCTTCTAACTGCAATACCTTGCTGCTGGTGATTCAATTGAAGAAAACATTTGCCTAAAAAAGAATTGTTGATAGAAATGATACATTATATGCTTTTTGCTCCATTTCTCCGAGTCCATTGACCTCGCCAGGATTGTTTATGGAAACACTATTTGGATAAAAGGGGAACTGGGAAGGGGATGCAGCAGGGGAACACTGAACCAAGGAGGATGCAAGCACAATGGAATGTTTATCAAGAATAATAATTAATTTATCTAGTATAAGTAAGGTATAAATAAAATTTTGTTCGTTGCATTATTTAGTGCCACTGCTAAGACTTTCCAGCTTTAAATAATTAGATTCTATTACAGTACAACACTAAAAGGAGCTCATA
Source organism: Pristis pectinata (assembly GCF_009764475.1). Classification (NCBI taxonomy): domain Eukaryota; kingdom Metazoa; phylum Chordata; class Chondrichthyes; order Rhinopristiformes; family Pristidae; genus Pristis; species Pristis pectinata. The sequence goes on from NC_067415.1 coordinate 81,018,800, forward strand.
TGCACTGCTTATTCAGGATTAAAGAACCTTTCTAGCCTTATACTGAAACCTGCCTTTCTGTGGTCTGGAGAGATTTCTTTGCTCTTTGATCTTACTGGTTTGGAGTAGTTGTAAATTATGCTTCCAGCTTTTAATCACACTCTGCCAATTGTCCTCCAACAGTCATGTACAGAAGTAGAGAAATCTGCGGTGCATTTATTGGTAAAGTGAGAGTGATTGACCTTGACAAGTCAGCGTTTGACCGAGAAGTCTTTGTAAAACTGAAAGACAGTGGGAAATGGGGGAAAAGTTCTGTATTTACCCAGCACAAGGGAAGATAATTGCAGGTCAGCACTCCCAGCCCCTGGAGTTTCTCGAGGCACAGTCTCCCAGACCTACCCAGCTTTAGATGATTCATCAATTACCATCAATCCAGAGAGTTGTGGGCAGAGCAGGCACAGGTCTCCCCACCAACGACAGCATCAAAAGGAGGCAACAGTTATCTTCAAAGGTCCCCACCATCCAGGTCATGCCCTCTTCTTGCTGCTACCTTCAGGAGGTACAGAAGCCTGAAGTCCCACACCACCAGGTTCAGGAACAGCTACTTTCCTGCAACCATCAGGTTCTTGAACCAACCTGCACAACCCTAACCCTACCTCAGCAATGTAACACTACGGACCACCTCTTGCACTACCATGGACTTGTCTTCGATTGTGTCTTTGTTTTTTTCTGCAACAAGGTCTTGCTTTTGCACAGTCATTTTTTTCACTGTTTGTAATAATTTTATGAGTAACTTATGTATAATTTATATTCTGTGTTGTCTGTAACTATGCGCTGTGATGCTGCTGTCAGTAAGGTTTTCATTGTACCTGTACCTCACCATACTTGTGCACATGACAATAAACTCAATTCGACTTGCTTTGATTTGATTTGAAAAACCAAGTGAGAAAAATCAAAAAGTTGCAGATGCTGGAAATCTGAAATAAAAACAGAAAATGCTGTAAATACACAGCAGGTCGGGCAGCATCTGTGGAGAGGGAAACAGTTCATTTTTCACCCAAAATGTTGAAAATTCCTTCCCGTCCCCCCACCCCCCACAGATGCTGCTCGACCTGCTGAGTTCCTCCAGCAGATTGTTGCTCCAGATTCCAGCATCTGCAGTCTCTTGTGTCTCCAGTGTTACAGGCTGGGGTTGTTCATCAAAACTTTATCAGACAAGCCAAGTGATGTTTGCACATCATTGCACAATTCCAATTCCATTCACACCTCCACCTGTGCCCATACACAGCAAGGAGGGTAGCCAATGGTGTTTGGATCTATTTCAGGAGGTTTTATCACATGACTTAATTTGTCATATGATCAACCTGGATTAATGACTGACAGCCAACCCAGAGTATAGCTGCCAGGGCTGTGCCTGGAGGAGCTTTTGACATCATCTTCAGATTGAGTCAACTTTTGGCTCCATGCCATCATTTCAGGCTCGGCTAGGGGTGAGGTCCATGTCTTTTTTCCATGGTCAACTGCCCTCCTACCGGATTCCTCCTTCTTCAGCCCTTTGCATCTTCCACCCATCACCCCTCAGCTTCTTAAATCATTCCCTTTCACCCCCACCCTCCCCCACCCATCTACATTCCCCCCTCACCTGGACTCACCTATCACCTGCCCCCCTGTGCCTCTCCCCCTCCCCCCTCCTTCTTATTCTGGCTTCTGCCCTCTTCCTTTCAAGTCCTGATGAAGGATCTCAACCTGAAACGTCGACTGTTCACTTCCCTCCGTTGGTGCTGCCTGACCTGCTGAGTTCCTCCAGCATTTTGTGTGTGTTGCATGTGATTCCAGCATCTGCAGAATCCCTTGTGAGCTCCATGTTCTTCCCATACTAATGCCGCTTGCTCATTGCAAATTTATGCCACAATATCTACTCCAATCCCTACTCCTGCCCTGGTCATGAGAAATGGGAGAGATTATCTACTCTTAATCACAACCATATCATTGCACCAGTGCATGTGTTAGTTGCGGTGTGGTTCCCCTCTAATTCATCATTCCTGGTTCCCTCCAGCTTCATGCAGCTCCTGGGTTGGTTCAATCCTGCCTGGATGTGCACCAACCCTGCATTCTGACAAGTGAGTTTCTCTCCCAAGTTATTCTCAGACTTCTCCAGGAGATTTTGTTTAATTCCAAGAGACTCCCAGACCATCCGGGAGGATTGTCTGACTTACCAACAAGGACTGGGCAACATTTCCCTCCACAGATTCTGCCTGACCTGCTGAGTTCCTCCAGCAGTTTGTTATTTGACCTCAAAGTTACCAGGTTCACAAAGCTGAGGAGGAACATGCAAGATGATCATCCAAGATGATGAGAAAAGACTTTGTTGCAGTCCTCCCTTGACACGTCCATAATGAAGGTTGAACGTCCACCGATGCCTTCAACATAGAACATAGAACACTACAGCACAGTACAGACCCTTCAGCCCACAATGTTGGGCCAACATTTTATCCTGCTCTAAGATCTATCTAACCCTTCCTTCCCTTCAATATCAGAAGCACTGACACACCTTCCCCCAGCTCCTTTACCTTCTTCTTTCTCCTCACCAGATAACTGGAAGTACAATTCATAATACAGAGGTGCAAGGCAATGACTACTGTTCACATGAGACTCCAACCAACTCCACCCCACCCGAACTGAATGTTAATTTACCACAGGTTTCCCAGTTGTTGAACTCCTTGGGGTCTGAGTTAGAGTCAAGGTTAGGCTTAGGGTTAGGGTTAAGGGTTAAACTGACATTGGACACTAAATGCTAAAGCGGCCAATTACTACAGTTCGCCAGAGTCACGGCAGCAGTTCAGCAGAACATTGTGGGAATGGAGGACGTTGTTGCCCACTTTGTTGAACAAGTTCTTTTTCAGTTTATTTGCTTTGCCTACTATCGCATGGTGGAACCATCCATGGCATTAATTGTGGTGAAAGAGAGGATGTGTTGACATGTCAGAGGTATCAAATGAAATAACCGGGTAATTTTTCCCAACAAAAATACATCCCACCTCAGCCATTGGGCACTTGGATGTTCATTTGGTGAAAACCTTTAAAGTCTGAGACCAGCCACAGTCCATACCCATAAGCTATAGTTGGCAGACAAAAGAGGCTGCAGATCCTGGAATCTAGAGCAACACAGAAGATGCTGGAGGAACTCAGTGGGTCAGGCAGCATCTATGGAGGGAAATGAATAGTTGATGTTTCAAGTCGGGACCCTTCATCTGGATCAGTCCAGATGAAGGGTCTCGGCCCGAGACGTCAACTCCTTAGAGGTTACCTGGCCCACTGAGTTCCTCCAGCATCTTGTGTGAAGTTATAATTGGCGGTCGGTCGGAGGGTAACTTCTCCCAGTGGTATGGTGATTGGTTGACTTCTTTGACTCCACTCCATGGTTGGGTTTGGTTCATCCAGCTGATGCTACATCACTTGAGACATTGATGATTGAAGGAATTATTGGGAGTTTTGCAAGGGTTAAGATTTCCTGCGCATTGTTTTCTGTGTCTGATTTAAAAGAGGTTCAGGTCTTTTTCTTTCCTCAATAAACCTTTCGAGTGAGATGTTAAACCACAGTCCTGCCTGCTCGCTCAGGTGGAAATAAAAGATACCATTATGGAGAAGAATAGAGAGATATCCATGATGTTGTGGTCAATGTTATCCCTGAGTAAACAGATTATTTAGTCATATATTCCGTTGGTGACAGAACAATCTTACAGTACCCAGATATTATGTGAGAGAAGTGACTGCCTGCAGAAGGATTTCTTCAGCTATATCCAGAGGCCATGGAAAACACAGCATAAATGCAATGCTTAATTTTTTTTTCAACTGCTCCCCTGCAAAATATTTTAACCTGCAACTGTAGTACATTGTTAAAGATATACAGTCGCTGGAACTTTGGAGGTGACCATGAAGATTGTTCCTCAGAACTACAAGGTCTAATTTCCCTAGCAATGCTCCACAATTAGCCTTGCATGGGGACAAGTGTCTGGTGTAGAAACTACTGGAGGGAAGGAAGGACTGGGAAGATCTTGGTTAAATTTCCAAAATAACACAGAAATGGTCACTGTCGCCTTTCACACTGGGGAAACCCTATTGTGTTGCAATGAATTAAACAGCCCCATGTGATAATCATCTCAACCTCCATTTCAAACAATTCTTGCCTTGAAGACTTTCACCTCACTATCTGGTGTTTTTTTGTGACATTGAGTTTTCATCACCAACGGTTCGACCGCAGGAACTAGAACTTCCTCTCATCAAAACCCTTCATAAATTTGATATCTCTTGGTAATTTCTGACTGCCTTTTGTGTTTTCTTCCACCATTAGATTGGATTCCCTTCATCCTTGTCACATGCTGTTCCCTTGTTCCCATCGCTGTGAAAATCCTGCTAATGGATTTAGATGTCCCTTAAGCCTCTTTGAAGAGTTTAAGAATTTTTAACACACTCATGTCACATCTGTTGAATTTTTACTTACGGTTAATTTTATATGGCTTGTTCCCTCTGCAGCACTCCAAGAACACTGTTCCCTGCTCATGGGGAACTTGGGTGTATGCAGCACTTGTATAAAATCTGTCATTAGCCATTCCAAAAAACATCGTGCCAATATCACATGGTCTTAGAGATGTACTTCAATATTACCCCTCAAGATTCCTGGGGATTTTACAAGAAGGATATCTTTATCAGTCATAAAGAGTGCATCCAAAGTCCTGTAATTGGAGCAGAAAAGTTTGGATGCCAGAAACCTAACATTCAAATAAAAAAATCCAGAAACACTCTACTTCTGATGAAGTGTCATTGACCTGAAATGCTGACTCTGTCTTTCTTTTTACATAATACACAAAAATCTTTATCTATCAGGCTGGCAAACAAAGCAGTGATCACTTTGCTGATTTCCTACCAATAGATTGCACTGCAACTATCTCACACAACACAATGATGTTCCATTTGCATTTCTCCATGGAAGAGGGACATGTACATCTGCATTAGCCAAGATGAAACAGAAGACTTGCCAACCGCATTAATCTTCCAAGTAATTGATTTGGATTTAATCAAAATGGATTTGTAGAATCATAGAAATTTATGCCGCCAGGCAGATTACTTAGCACATCATGTCCATGCCAGCTGAAAAGGAGAGACTGAGACCAATCCTGCAATCATGAGAATCTGAACTACAAGGCGATGGTCTGAGCCCAAAACCTTGTAGTTCAGGAAGTACTTGTAAAGCGTGCCCACTGTGTCTTCATACTCACTTTGTTTTTTTTTTTGCCTGCTTGGCACCAGGTATCTGTGGACCCACACCCCTGCGATCTTCTGCCTTTCAGTATCTTGTGTGTTCTCTTTCTTGTTCTTGTATCTGAACGCAGACACAGTAGTGCAGCGGTTAGCGTAATGCTATTACAGCGCCAGCGACCCGGGTTTTGATTCTGGCCGCTGTCTGTAAGGAGTTTGTACATTCTCCCCGTGTGTCTGCGTGGGTTTCCTCCGGGTGCTCCGGTTTCCTCCCACATTCCAAAAAAGATATGCGGGTTAGGAAGTTGTGGGCATGCAATGTTGACACCGGAAGCGTGGCGACACTTGCGGGCTGCCCCAAGAACACTCTACGCAAGAAGGTGTATTTCACTGTGTGTTTCGATTTACATGTGACTAATACTGTAAAGATATCTTATTTTATCTTATCTATTTCAAATGCATTAACAAGCACATTTCTCATTCAAATTCCATTTGACATTTTTCTCCACTCCTTACCAACAAATTGATATCTTGCTGTAGTCCACAGTTTTTTTCCTTACTCTAAACTGCAGAATTATGGAGCCATAGAATCTTTAAGAAACTGATGGAAGGCACTTGTCCAACAAATTCTTGCTGGCTCTTCATAGATCAAGCCACATGGTCCCATTCTCCATTCTTTCCCCATGGACCTGCAGTATTTATCCTCTTTGAAACAAACTGGATTTGTTTCCTCCATTCCTATAGGCAGTGAATTCAAGGTCATAACTATTTCTACATGAATATAGCTCCCCTCACATCACCCTCCATATCTTTGGCCCATCATCTGGAAATCTGTTTCCCCCAGCTCTTGAATCATCCATTAATGAGAACAACTTCCTTTCACTTACCGTTTCTAAACCCGCCATGGCCTTGTCCATCTCTGTCCAATCTCCTCTCAACCTCCTTTGCTCCAAGGAGAACAACCTCATTTTCTTTAGCCTCAAGCCAAGATGCGTCATCCTTGGAAACATTCCAGTAAATCTGTCCTACCTGCACATCACCCTTTCCATCTTTCCTAGAATGTAGTGATCAGAATTGAAAGCAATATTCCAATGATGATCCAACCAATGTCACACAGTAATGGAGTCATATAACATGGCAACTTGCCCTTCAGCTCTTTGACTCCACACTGACTATTAAGCTCCCATCTGCACCAATCTTATTTTACTCTGCCCATATCCCCACTCAATCCTATCAACTTCCCCCAGGTGCAATTACTCACCTGTACACGGGTTATTCAACATGGAAAATTAACCTACCAACCAACACGTCTTTGGGATGAGGGAGAAAACCAGAGCACCTGGGAGAAATCCACTCAGTCACAGAAACAATGTGAAAACTCCACACAGACAGCACCATGGGGTCAGGATTGAACCTGGGTCACTGGCGCTGTGAGGAAGCAACACTACTCACTGCACCACTGTGCAGATCCAACATAGCCTCCCCATTTTAGTTCTCTTTACCTCTACATATGAAGCCCAGAAACCTATATACTGTACTGACTACTACATCAACATGGTCTAACACTTTCACAGATTCATGTACACCCATGTCTCTTTGTTCCTATACATAGTTCAGAAATGTGCTTTTTACAAAATTGTCTCTCCCTGTTCTTTCTGTCAAATATATCACGTCACCAGTGCCTCTACTTTTTTAGAAGCTTAGATCTGGCATGTCACCAAATATCCCAACAAACTTCTACAGACATACTGTTGAAAGTATTCTGACTGGGTGCATCATATCCTGGTATGGCAATTGAAACACACAAGATCTCAAGAGGCTACAGCGAGTAGTGGACACAGCCTGGTCCATCATGACCCTCCGCACCATTGACAGTATTTAGAGGAGGGACTGCCTCAAGAAGGTGGCATCTATCATCAAGGATCCCCACCATCCTGGTCATGCTCACTTCTTGCTGCTACAGTCGGGCAGGAGGTACAGAAGCTTGAAGTCCCACACCAACAGGTTCAGGAACAGCTACTTTCCTATAATTATCAGATTCTTGAACTTGCCCAAACCTACCTCAGCAATGGAGCACTACGGACCACCTCTTGCACTACCATGGACTTGTGATTTTTTGCACTAGTATTTTGTTTTGCACAGTCTTTTTTTCTTCACTGACTGATATAACTTATGTATAATTTATGTCTAATTTATGTTCTGTGTGTTGTCTGAATATATGTGCCTGTGATATTGTTGCAAGCAAGTTTTTCATTGCACGTGTACCTCACTGTACTTGTGCACATGACAATATATTGGACTTGAATTGTTGAATCATCTTCCTTCACAAATAATATGTATATAGAAGTTTCCCCACTTGCGTAAGGGTTTGATTCCAGAAACTGTGCCATAAGGCAAATTTTATGTAAGTCAGTTTCACTGGAACCAAATGCACATTTACTAATTTAATTTATTCTTTGATGGTAGTAGATTCCTATCCTATCATATTCTATACACTGCATGAATTCTGCAATAAAAATGGAAATAAAATATCATTGATTAAATAGACTCTGTAGAAATGAAAATACATCTCATGAATTAATGAGAAAGTAAGTTTACAGTAATCTCACATACCTTTTTTACTAGCATTGACTTTCTTGTTCCAAGGAGTGCTGGCAGGGTTCAACCTAATTAATCAGATGAGGAGGAAAAAGGAGCTGGGGAGAGATGTGTCAGTGCTTCTGATATTGAAGGCGTCAGCGGATGTTCAACCTTCATTATGGACGTGTTGAGGGAGAATACCATCAAAGTCTTTTCTCATTGCAAATGGCTTTGTAGCGAGATCGACCATCTTGGATGTTCCTCCTCACCTTTGTGAACCTGGTAACATTGAGGTCAAAAAACAAACTGCTGGAGGAACTCAGAGGGTCAGGCAACATCTGTGGAGGGAAATGGACAGTCGACGTTTTGGATCGAGACCCTTCATCTGGGCTCAGGAACTTCTGTGGCCACAAGCAGTTCCAATTTATGAATATGTATCTTTGAAAAATTTACATAAATCAGCTATTTTTATGTAACGTCAAATTTGCTTTGGTTGAGTGTTATGTGACATTGGGTGTCCCTGTACTATGAAGAGGTCCAGAGTCATCTGGTACCAGTCAAAATATGAGCTCTTGAATGGAGAGATTACCCCAGCTGACTCACTGAGGGCAACGGTTTCCCTGGTGGGGGCTGCACTGCTCCTTTAATGGATGACTGACAAGTCATGAATCTGTCGACAGATTGATTCTCAGTGCAAATCCCGTCCATAGAATAATGTAGGAAAGGTGCCTTCAGTCCCATTGGCCAAATGGCAGTCTATCTCCACCTGAACTTCCTCCCACCCTTCTCTCAGCTCACCCTCATATGATTATTGCTATTGGTATTGGTATTGGTTTATTATTGTCACTTGTACTGAGGTACAGTGAAAAGCTTGTCTTACAAACCAATCGTACAGGTCAATTCATTACACAGTGCCGTTACATTGAGTTAGTACAAAGTGCATTGATGTAGTACAGGTAAAAACAATAACAGTACGGAGTAAAGTGTCACAGCTACAGAGAAAGTGCAGTGCAATAAGGTGCAAGGTCACAACAAGGTAGATCGTGAGGTCATAGTCCATCTCATTGTATAAGGGAACTGTTCAATAGTCTTATCACGGTAGGATAGAAACTGTCCTTAAGTCTGTTGGTACGTGCCCTCAGGCACCTGTATCTTCTACTTGATGGAAGAGTAGAGAAGAGAGAATGTCCCAGGTGGGTGGGGTCTTTGATTATGCTGGCTGCTACACCAAGACAACGAGAGGTAAAGACAGAGTCCAAGGAGAGGAGGCTGGTGTCCGTGATGCGTTGGGCTGTGTCCACAACTCTCTGCAGCTTTTTGCGGTCCTGGGCAGAGCAGTTGCCATACCAAGCCGTGATACATCCAGATAGGATGCTTTCTATGGTGCATCGATAAAAGTTGGTGAGAGTCAAAGGGGACAAACCAAATTTCTTTAGCCTCCTGAGGAAGTAGAGGCGCTTTGCAAGGGAATCATAATGGCACGCTGAAAATTCCCCACGGACACCCTGTCAGTTGGATATGGACAGAACAGCACACTCCAAATGTTCTGAGGGCTCCGGGTGTCAGGAAAGAATGTGGGAAAGTCAGAGAGAGTGTTGAGGGAAAGAACGTCTCACTGCACAGCACCAGACAGCTTAAGACAAGACCAGACCTGGCTGTGCTGCTGATGAACTCCAGTTGGGCAGACTAAGATACTCAAGTGGATGCAGAAACTTATACTAACATAAGAATATAAGCAAAAATGCACAAACCACTGAACAAGTACGAGCTAAAACATAGACAAATACCATACAGATCAAAGAAACAGGCTTCAAAGGTCATCATTTTTAAAAGGCAGTCTGTATTTCCTGAAAGCGACATGCTGTTTTTATTCATTAATGAAATACTGAGTTTTAGTAAGTCCCATTCCTAATTTTCTTGAACTGAGTGGCTTGCTTCAGCCAATTCAGAGGGCAATTAAGAGTCAACAGCAAAGGTGTGAGTCTGGACTCACACAGAGCCTAGATAAGGATGGCTAATTTCCTTTTTCAGGGAACATTAGAGAACCAGATGGGTTTCCATGAAAATCTAATAATCTCATGGTTGCATTACTGATACCAAGTATTGATTTCAGATTATTTAACTAACTGAATTCTAATTCCTCAACAGTTGTGGTGGGATCAGAACTCATGTTGCTAGATTATGAAGTCCAGGTCTCTGGACTACTTGTCCTATAATGGAACCACAAAAAAACCCTGTCATGTGCAAGAGTTGCTACCAACTTGACGGTTTATTTGAGGTTCCACATGCTTTGTACAGGAGCATTGCATTCTTGTTTGCTTTCCTTACACTGAAGACATTTGTTATGAGTAAGAGGTTTCCGACTCTGCTTGCTGAAGAGCCCATTACATTGCAGCATGCCTGGAATCGCCCTACCCGACAATCAGCCTGACTCTCCTCCCTTCACTGTCTATGATCCTTTTTTTAACTAACTGACTTAAAGACTTAAGAACAGCTTCTTCCCCACTGTTATCAGACTTCTGAACCAATCACTGTTTTCACATCCCCTTCCCAGTGGTGCTGCCATGTTCTCGGACTCTTAACTACACCTCTCTCATTTATTCCGTCAACATCCATTTTAGCATTTATTTTTACACTGCTTCAGATTGCACGACAATCTTTGCACCATTCTGCTGTTTTGCATTCATTGCTGTATTTATTGTATTTATTACTACCACGTATACTGTTTACTCTGTGAGCTTCATACAAGCAAGAAATTTCATCCTACTATAGTGTATATGACAATAAGCTAATCTGAATCTGAATCAGGTCATTAAATCATATAATCATAGAGTCTTATAGCACAGAAACAGACTGAGTCCAGCATCCATTTACATCAACCTTACGTGAATCCCATTTTATTCTCCCCACGTTCCCATCAACTCCCCCAGATTCTACCATTCACCTACACACTTGGGGGCACTTCAACATCTAATGTAAGAAGCACCTTTGGGATGTGGGAGGAAACCAGAGCACCTGGAGGAAACAGTCACAGGGAGATCGTGCGAACTCCACACAGACAGCACCGGAGGTCAGGATTGAACCCGGGTCATTGGAGCTGTGAGGCAGCGGCTTGATCAGGTGCCGCACTGTGCCGCCAACAGATAGTAGAGTGTTGGAAGAAAACTGGGGACCAAAGTACAGCAGGATATTGTGGTGCAGCAGTTAGTGCTGCTGCCTTGGAGCTCCAAGGACCCTGGTTTGATGCTGACCTTGGATGTTGGCTGTGTGGAGTTGGCTCATCCTTTCTGTGGCTGTGTGTGTTTCCCCTGGATGCTATTTCCTCCCACATCCCAAAGACATACAGCAAGGTTAATTGCAAGTTATCTCTAGCACAGGTTAAAGGGAAGTTTGTGGTTCATGTGCAAAAGTCAAAAGTCGAGTTTATTGTCATATGCACAGGTGCAATGAAAAACCAACTTGCAGCAGCATCACAGGCACATAGCATCAGATAAGCAAGAAAAACATAAATTAAACATAAAGAGTATAAGTTATAGGAATAATCCTTTAAAGATCTGAGGGGTAAGTTTTCACAAAGAGAGTGGTGAAATGAGGAACGAGCTGCCAGAGGAGGTGGAGAAGGCAGGTACAATTACATTATTTAAAGGGCATTTGGACAGCTACTTGGATAAGAAAGGCATACAGGGATATGAGCCTAACGTGGGCAACTGGGATTAGCATAGACAGGCATCATGGTCAGCATGGACAAGGTGTCCCCTTTCTATGCTGTATGATTCTATGATGCAAAGTGGGATTGACTCCTGGGAGCCACCATGGATCTAATGGGCCGAATAGCCTCCTTCTGTGTCATTATAAGTATAAGATAAGATGTAAATATCAGATTAAAATGCCTGTTGATTTTGCTCCTGGGTTCCCACACAATTTTTGATCTTTTGAGTCTCTTGGACCATCCAGGAAGTTGGCATCTCTGTTCAGGTGGTGGGTAAATCCAAAGCCTTCTTGCCACATTCTCCGATCCCCTTTCACTTGCCTGACGCTTGTGCACTCAATACATCAGCCTGAAAATTCTGCAAATAGGCAATTACTTTATTTCATTGCTGTGTCCCATTGTATTTTATTATTTGACTGCAACTCGCTTCCTGCTATTCTATCAGCTGGAAGGCCATAGGATATAAAACTAACATTGCAAGCACACGGAATGCAATCACTTCCTGACCCTGCAGAATTCAGGCTATTATTCAGAATGATTACCACAACACTAGAAAAGGCAGATAATTCTCCAAGCAATAGGAAATATTTTAAACAAGATGTTTTAACTATGAAGTTGCATCAAGTTTTGTGGAAGAGTCTGTAAGATGAGGCAGCGGCAATGAAGCTTTTGGTCCATTATGGATTTGCTAGCTGCTCAATGGAGCAATCTGCTTCGTCTAATTTCCGTCTTCTTTCTCTATTTGCCCTGAAATTTTTGTTCTTTTCAATTCTATTTCAAAAGTTATCTCCAGCCCTGATTTTGATGGATTCCTTGCAGAACCCCAAATATTTTCAAGACTCCAAAACAAATGAGGAAATGTTGGACTCACTGACTGAGCTCCACCATTCATGTGCGTCATGGGGAATACCAGCTTACCAGGAGTCTGTTCTTGCATCCTACCTGGCGTGGAGTTTATCAGCCTCGCATGGGGTTCATGGGGATGGTGGAGAAGAAAGGTAGGAATAAAGCAAGTTACATTACTTTAGTTAGTGTCATAGATAGAGTCATAGAGTTATACAACATGGAGCAACACACCAAGAACGCTGGAGGAACTCAGTAGGTCAGGCAGCATCTATGCAGGGAAATAAACAGTCAACGTTTCAGGCCGAAACCCTTCATCAGGGCAACAGGGAACATTGTACAACAGCAAAACAGGCCCTTTGACCCAAATTGTCCACGCTGACCAATGTGACTTCCTGAGTTAGTCCCATTTGCCTGCATTTGGCCCATATCCCTCTAAATTTTCCCTTCCATGTACCTGTCCAGATGCCTTTAAAACATTGTAATTGTACCTGCCTCAACCACTTTCTCTGGCAGCTCGTTCCATATACTCACAACCCTCTGTGTAAAAATCTTATCTCTCAGATTCCCTTTAAATCTTTCCCCCCTCACCGTAAATCTACACCCTCCAGTTTTAGACTCCCCTCCCCTGGGAAAAAGACTATGATCAACCACCATGTCCCTGCCTCTCATAGTAGGGACTTCTTTGTGATAGGATCAGTTACCTGAAAGTGTTTTGGTTGATTTTTATACAGTAATAATGTTCAATTTTTTTAAGTTGTTTACTTTTAATTTTTTAGATTGACAGCTTTGACAGAAAAGCTGGGAGGAGGGATTTGCCATCAAAGTGTTCTCGAGGTGCATAATGGGCAGGACTTGTACTGAACTCCACAAGTGAGTTAGTAACATGGTTTGGGGTTTAACTAAAGCTCAGGGCCAAGTCTGTCTGGGTCAACAAGATCAGCTTTCTGGAGCCAGAGGAGGAAAGGCTGGGGAATGTGGTCGGTGGAAGTAAGATAAGATAAGATAAGATGAGATAAGATAGAGATAAGATTAAGGTAAGATAAGATATCTTTATTAGTCACATGTACATCGAAAAAAACAGTGAAATGCATCTTTTGCGTAGAGTGTTTTGGGGGCAGCCCGCAAGTGTCGCCACGCTTCTGGCGCCAACATAACACGCCCACAACTTCCTAACCCGTACATCTTTGGAATGTGGGAGGAAACTGAAGCACCTGCCTCGGCCCGAGTCAAAGAAATCCATGCCATTGGATCTACTCCCATCACCCCTTCAGGGAGTGCATTCCAGCTCTTAACAAGGTCCAGCAGCACCGTGGTGCAGTTAATAGGGCTGCTGCCTCACGGCACCAGATTCACAGGTTCGATCCTGACCTTGGGTGCTGTCCATGTAGATTTTGCAGGTTCTCCTTGTGACCACATGGGATTCTTTCCGTTTCTTCCCACATCCCAAAGATGTATGGGTTGGTAGGTTAATTGACCACTACAAGTTGCCCCTGGTGTGTAGGTGAGTGGAGGAATTTGGGGAGGTGGGGTGGTGTTAATGAGAAAGTGGGGAGAATAAAATTGGGATAAATGTAGTATTAGTATAAGTGGGTGGTTGATGGTTGGCACAGACTCAGTAGGTTGAAGGGCCTCTTTCTGTGCTGTACCTCTCTGTGATTCCATGACAACTCGTGCATTGATAAAACTTCCGGTTCTTTTGTGTGTCGTTGTAAAATCTCTTTTCTCCTGTTAATGCCTCTCTTGCCCACTTTTCCTGATGTTTGACGTGATAACTGGTTCTAATTAGGAATATTGCTTTCCTCGATCTGAGCAAAGCCATCCCAAAAATTAACTAGTTGCCAGAATTGCTGTACTGTCTGCCAGTATTGGTGGAGAATTAGAAAAAAAAACTTGAATGGTGAATGACAAAAAGACAAGTGCTGATTTGGTTCTGGAACAATCTACCAGATGAAGGAACAAATTAAAGGCGAGGAACAGAACACCTTCAATACTCAGTAGGCTTATTATTCTACCAAACTTCTGTTCATCATTTCAGGTTGGTTTGGGACAGATTTGGTTTGATAACACTTCTGTGAATTCCCTTGTCTTCAGTTATTATGTAAAGGCATCGTATAAACAAATAGCCTTGTTGCACAGGCCACATTGTTCACATGCTTGGCATCAGATTCCCAAGATCTTTTCCGAACTCCGTCATGGCAAGAGATGACCGAATGGAGAGAGAAATGGATGGGCTCAGAACCTCCATGAAGAAATGCATCATCCTCCAGTGACTCCTGGGGATCTCGGGCCCATAACTGCTTGAAGTGAAGAAGGAGCATTCATGTGGTGTTGAGAACCTCAAATCCATGCATCAGAAGCACACTGAAGCCCTTCGTCACCAGTGGGGAAGAAATGCACCATCCTCCCATTCACCTGTCATGTCAGGCATGCCCTGCTCCGTCTGTGTAAGTAGTTATCACATTGGCATCATCAGTCACCACAGAATCCACAAAAGCAGAGTGGAAGCAAGTCATTCTTGGTCCAGAGGGATTATCCAAGAAGAAGACCTGAATAATAATATGTTGCAGTCAACAGATGGGTCCCACCCCAAGCCCTTCTTCAAGATTGGAGGTTTGTCTTCAAGTGGGTGATTTGCCTTCTGCAAATCAGATTACCTGCTCTTCACTGAACCCATCCAGCTTTTAACGATGAAAACAAGGTGGGTTCCAGGAGAGGCATCCCACCTTTCACTGCCCAGCATTTAGGGATAGGCGAGAGTCCTGGAGCATCCTCATTGAGGACAGCACAGTGGCACAGGTAAAAGAGCTGCTGCCTTCACAGCGCCAGAGACCTGGGTTCAATCCTGACCTCGGGTGCTGCTGTGTGGAGTTTGCAGGTTCTCCCTGTCACTGTATGCATTTCCTCCAGGTGCTCTGGTTTCCTCCCACATCCCCAAGACGTGTGGTTTGGTAGGTTAATTGGTCACTGTAAATTGCCCCTAGTGTGTGGGTGAGTGGTAGAATCTGGGGGGAGTTGATGGAAAAATGGGGAGAATAAAATGGGATCAGCGTCTAAGCTCTTACTCTTTAGAGCAGCCTTCATTTTGTAAACCTTACATATGCTGAAACCCCAGCTTCAGGAATGATAAAGGATCAAATTAAATCCAGAAATGCAGAAAATAAATACACTCATTTACACTTATACAGATTAATGGAGAGTGTTGGACAATCCGAAGCTCAAAGCACCAGTAAAAATTCCACAATACCATGCAATAAAATCTTAACTTATTCAGTTATCATAAATCAGTGGTTTGATATTTCATTGTAGATTGCTACTGTTGAAGAACAATTGTTATTATAGTAAAAACATATCCTCTGGCTCCCTGTGAAAAATACCATTTTTACACAGATAAATAGATCCCAGGCAGTTTTTTAATTTAAAATATTTTAATTTTCCAAGCGTAGTGATTTTTATTTTTAAGTCGGTCCCATTTCCTTCCCTACTGAACACATGGGTGAAGATAGTGTTTAGCTCTTCAGGCAATACATTCAGTGAAGTAGGGCAGGGTGTTCAGAGCTGAGGCCACATGCGTGTGAAGGAGCCTTCAAGGGTGGGACTGGCAAGGAAAATAGTCGTCAGCGTCTATGTTGGTGCATGGTTACTGAAGAGATGGAATAGGACGTCATGAGGTGGTACAGTGATGCAGCTGTTAGCACTGCTACCTCACAGCCCCAGCAATGCAGGTTCAATCTTGACCTTAAGTGCTGTCTATCAGGAAGGGGGGGGGGGGGTGGTGGTGGGAGGGGTCTTTGGTTATGTTGGTGCTTTCTCAAAGCAGCAGGAAGTGTAGACAAAGACCATGGACCGGGGGCTGGTTTGCATGATAGACGAAGATATGTTCACAACTCTCTGCAACTTCTTGAGATCTTGGGCAGATCAGTTGCCATACCAAGCTGTGGTGCATCCAGATAGGACACTTTCTATGGTGCGTCTGTAAAAATTGGCAAGGGTCATTGGTTGTACTGCACACAATCAGATTTTAAGTAACTGAAAATGACTTTAACCGGAACTGTTTCTGCGTTACAATGGTGCACAATGGTTAGTTGTTTATATAGTCATTGTTTAGTTATTTAGTCTATATATTATATGATATTTAAGTTTTTAAAATATATTCATGTTCTGTTTGCATCTTAAAAGGAACCTACTTAAAGACCCCCAAATCACACAATTAGCAGAGATGAGCAATAATAATTAGCTCAAAGTGGCCAGCTTTGTGGATGTACATGATGGAAACTTTTCTCAGCTGGTTTGGAAATTAAAGCAGTTGTGCCTGATCTAAAACCCTACACCCCAGCAGTTAACACTGAGATGTTTACAGAATGAAAATACCTTTTTCCTTTCATCTATCAAGCAATTCCCTCATTCTCCTGTCACTTAGCCAATCGTAAGCTAATTCTCCATGACAATAAGTTAGTCATAAGTACTATTGCTTAAAATAGAAACACCTTGAAACCTCTTCATGACTCAAGCTGTGGTTTTATTGTCATATTCCTTTTCAAGCCCACACTTGGATGGATTGCCCATGATGCAATATGTTTTCTGAACTATATAAAACTTCTGAAAGTAAAGCTGGAAAGAATGCAAAGATTCTCCAGAATGTTGCCAGGACTCAAGAGCCTGAGTTAGAGGGAGAGGTTGGGCAGGCTAGGACTTTATTCCTTGGACCAGAGGAGACTGAGGGATGATCTTATAGTTGTATAAAACCGTGAGGGGCATAGATAGGGTGAATGCACTCAGTTTCTTTCCCAGGGTTGGGGGATCAAAAACTAGAGGAGACAGGTTTCAGGTGAGAGGGGAAAGATTTCAAAGGGACCAGAGGGGCAACTGCTTCATGCAGAGGGTGGTGCGTATATGGAACAAGCTGCCAGAGGAAGTAGTTGAGATAGGTACAATGACAATATTTTTTTCTCAACAATACAGCACAATACAGGCCCTTCGGCCCACCATGTTGTGCCGACCTTTAAACCACGCCTAAAACTATCTAACCCCTTCCTCCCACATATCCCTCTATTTTAAATTCCTCCATATGCTTATCTAACAATCTCTTGCACTTGACCAACATACCTGCCTCCACCACTACCCCAGACAGTGCATTCCATGCCTCAACCATTCTGTGGATAAAAAACCTCCCTCTGATATCTCCCTTGAACTTCCCACCCATTACTTTAAAGCCATGCCCTCTTGTATTGAGCATTGGTGCCCTGGGAAAGAGGTGCTGGCTGTCTACTCTATCTATTCTTAATATTTTGTACACCTCTATCATGTCTCCCCTCATCCTCCTTCCCTCCAAAGAGTAAAGCCCTAGCTCCTTTAGTCTCTCCTCATAATGCATACTCTCCAAACCAGGCAGCATCCTGGTAAATCTCCTCTGCACCTTTTCCAATGCCTTCACATCCTTCCTATAATGAGGCGACCAGAACTGGACACAGTACTCTAAGTGTGGTCTAACCAGAGTTTTATAGAGCTGCTTCATTACCTTGCGGCTCTTAAAATCGATCCCATGACTTATGAAAGCTAACATCCCATAAGCTTTCTTAACTACCCTATCCACCTGTGAGGCAACTTTCAATTATCTGTGGATATGAACCCCCAGATCCCTCTGCTCCTCCACACTACCCAGAATCCTGCCATTAACTTTGTACACTGCCTTGGAGTTTGTCCTTCCAAAGTGTACCACCTAACACTTCTCAGCCCAGCTCTACATCCTATCAATATCCCTCTGCAACCTTCGACAGTCCTCCACACTATCCACAACACCACTGACATTTGTGTCATCTGCAAACTTGCTAACCCACCCTTCTACCCCCTCATCCAAGTCATTAATAAATATTACAAAAAGTAGAGGTCCCAGAACTGATCCTTGTGGGACACTGCCAGTCACAGCCCTCCAATCTGAATGCATTCCCTCCACCACAACCCTCTGCTTTCTACAGGCAAGCCAATTCTGAATCCACACAGCCAAGCCTCCCTGGATCCCATACCCTCTGACCTTTGGAAGAAGCCTACCAGGTTGAACCTTGTTTTTTAAAAGACACTTGGATAGGTATATGGATAGGAAAAGTTTAGAGGGACATGGGCCAAATATGAGTAAATGGGACAAGCTTAGGTCGACATCTTGGTCAGCATGGATAGGTTGGGCTGAAGGGCCTGTTTCCTTACTGTATGACTCTCTAATTTTCAGATGCTATGAAGCAATATGCCTGTTGTAAAATGCTACTACAAAACCAGTTACATTCTAAATATTCATCCCTTCCAGCATGCTAGAATTTGTGTCATTAACGTCAGGATAATATGTTTGGTTAGGGGAAAACAATCAAGAAAATAATAACAAACTTACAAAATGTCCCCCAAGAGACTCATTTCCTTTGAAAAATCTGACATCCATCAAAAGTATGAAGTAATTAATACTTAGTCATTGCAAATCAATATATACAGAAGATTTGACCAGCCATAGCAAGTAGTCAACACATCACATCATCCAGCGTCAGGGTATTTTTTTCCCTTGGTTACAGCTTATTTTCAGCTCTGAGATGTCAGTTTTCTGTACGTGGCAGTGGAAGTGTGAAGAGATTTTTCTACTATCAGTTGCTAATCTTTGCAGATCAATCAATGAAGACAAAGCTTTGAAATGTCTGTTCAGAAACAGAATCAGAATCGGAATGAGGTTTATTATCACCGACTTATATGACATGAAAGTTGTTGTTTTGCAGAAGCAGCACAGTGCAAAGACATAAAATTACTATAAATTACAAAATAAATAAATACTACAAAAATAAAGGAATAATGAGGTAGTGTTTATGGGTTCATAGACCATTCAGAAATCTGATGGTAGAAGGGAAGAAGCTGTTCCTGAATCGTTGAGTGTGGGTCTTCAGGCTCCTGTACCTCCTCCCCGATGGTAGTAACGAGAAGCGGGCATGTCCCGGATGGTGAGGGTCCTTAGTAATGGATGCTGCCCTCTTGAGGCACCGTCTCTTGAAGATGTCCTCGACGGTGGGGAGGTTGTGCCTATGTTGGAGCTGGCTGAGTCTGAGGTTCCTCCGCATTAGAACCTTTGTATTCTTGACCTCTCTGGAAGAGATTGAGAACTAAAGGAAGGAATTCCAGCTGCAACTGAACTGAGAGCTCATCTGGAGGACTACATACTGTTTTGGTCTTATTTAGGAGTATACCAACCTTAGACAATGCAGAATAGGTTCACTAGGTTGATCCTGAGATGAAGGACTTTTCCTCTGAGAAAAATTGAGTAAATTGAACTTATACTCTTTGGAGTGAGAGGTGATTTTATCTGTGGTATATGTGAATACTTGTAACATCATTCATGATGTAATATGTCACATCATACATCATAAATGGCATCTCTTCAATAAATAGATGACTTTGGGTGGGATTGTTCAACCCATGGATTGGAATTAGTTTATTATTGTCATATGCACCAAGATACAGTAATAAACTTGTTTGCATGCCTTCCAGGCAGATCATGCCATACATCAGTACATTGAGGTAGTAAAAAGAAACCAGAATGCAGAATATAGTGTAGCAGCTATAGAGAAAGTGCGGGGCAGGTGGACAAATAAAGTGCAAGGGCCACGACGAGGTAGATTGGGAGATCAAGAAGCAAGAACTCACAGGAGTAGCCTCCAGTAAACATTCCTCTTTCTGTTTGGCAGGTGGTCAGATTGATGGCGTTCCTCAGCTCTCGATCTTCCGCCAACTTGCCAGCCAACTGGTCACCCAGCACCTACACTGGGAAGTCCCCTCTGGGTGTTATATCCTTTCAGTCCCAACTGAACCTCCTGTCCGTGCGTCAGTGAGTAGTTCCCCTTCCAGCAATCCAGCCTCTGTCGAGGCTTTTCACTGAACCTGAATCACTGGTGGGCAAGAGACCCCTGAAGGAGCCGAACCCTATTCCTTCCAAGAATCAAACAATTGTAAAGCTCCACTAATCTGGCACCTTTGGGACTTTGGGATTGCAGGACTAGCACACTTTCTGGACTGTTGTATGTCACTCCTATTAATGCCCTTATACAAGTTTATTTTACAATTTTTTGCACATTACGTAGCAGTATAACAAAATTTACAGTGAGCCCAATGAGATTAAAGGGAGCAGGAAATATACTAGCACTCTAGGTTCTGGTTCTGACTGCAAACTTATCCACGTTCCTGACACCTGGTTACAACTGAGAAATATGTCTGA
The DNA here is from genome assembly GCF_009764475.1 of Pristis pectinata. Lineage (NCBI taxonomy): Eukaryota > Metazoa > Chordata > Chondrichthyes > Rhinopristiformes > Pristidae > Pristis > Pristis pectinata. The sequence continues at coordinate 81,039,406 of NC_067415.1, forward strand.
AGCTATGACAGGAATTCTCTATAAACTTAGTTAAACGATTCCTTGTGGTTCAGACTTGAATGTGACATCCAAATGTGGTTTTATTCCATACAGCAAACTTTGTAAGATAAGATACCTTTATTATTCACATGTACATAGAACCTCACAGTGAAATGCATCTTTTGCGTGGAGTGTTCTGGGGGCAGTCTGCAAGTGTCGCCACACTTCTGGAGCCAACATAGCATGCCCGCAACTTCCTAACCCGTACATCTTTGGAATGTGGGAGGAAACCGGAGCACCCGGAGGAAACTCACACAGACATGGGGAGAACGTACAAACTCCTTACAGACAGCGGCCGGAATTGAACCCAGGTCGCTGGCGCCGTAATAGCGTTACGCTAACCGCTACACTACCGTGCCTGCAGTACAGTAAGCACATGCAGTCTGGTTTCCGACACACCCAATGTGATCAGGTATTACCTGTAAGCACTGGACCCCTAACTGTCCTCGGAGATTTACCCTGAACACCGTTGAGAACATAAGAATACAAAAGCATGAGGAATAGGAGCAACAAGAAGCCAAGTGACACCTCAAGTCTACTTCGCCATTCAATTAGATCGCAGCTCATCTGATCTTCCCTCAACTCCACCTGTCCCACATGATCCCCAGAGCCCTTGACTCCCACTAGCCCAATAATGTGTCTGTTTGGCTTTGAATGCATTCATTGCCTCAAGCTCTCCAGCTCTCAGAATTTCAACAGTTGACAACTTGCTAAGAACTCATATTCCTCCTCATCTCTATCTTTAATTGGCAATCCCTTAATATGAGACTATGCCTCTTAATCCTAGATTCCCCATGTGGGAAAACTTCTCAATATCTATCTTGTCAAGCCCCCTCAGAATTTTATTTGTTTCATTTTGATCACCTCTCATTCTTCTAAGTCCCAATGAGAATGAGTGCAACCTAGTAAATTGGTAAATTGGTTTATTATTGTCACATGTCCCAAGGTACAGTGAAAAATTTGTTTTGCGTGCCATCCATACAGGTCATTTCATTACAACAGTGCATTGAGGTAGTACAAGGGGAAAAAAAATAACAGAATGCAGAATAAAGTGTTACAGTTACAGAATAAGTGCAGCGCAGGCAGACAATGAGGTGCAAGGTCATAATGCGGTAGATCGTGAGGTCAAGAGTCCATCTTATCATAGAGCCATCGAACAATACAGCACGGATACATGCCACTTGGTCCAATGAGTCCATGCCAACCATGGTGCCCACCCAACTAGTCCCAATTTCCTGCTTTCAGCCCAAGTCCCTCTAAGCCCCGCCCTGCATGTACCTATCTAGTGCTTCCTAAATGATACTATTGTACCTGTCTCAACTACTTCCTCCGGCAGCTCGTTCCATATGCTCACCACCCCTTGCGTGAAACATTTGCCCCTCAATCCCTTTTAAATCTTTCCCCTCTCACCCTAAATCAATGCCCTCTAGTTTTGGACTCCCCTACCCTGGGGAAAAGAGTGCTACCATCCACCTTATCTATGCCCCTCATGATCTGACAAACTCTATAATATCACCCTTCATTCTCCTATGCTCCAAGGAATAAAGATTTAGCCTGGCCAACCTCTCTCTATAATTCAGGTCTTCTAGTCCTGGCAACATCCTCGTAAATCTTTCCTGCACTCTTTCCAGTTTAACCACATCTTTCCTATAACAGGGTGACCAAAACGGTACACTTGTACTGGGGGACTAGGGAACCATTCAATAGCCTTATAACAGTGGGATAGAAGATATCCTTGAGCCTGCTTTATGCTTCTTCATAAGGGAACCCCTTCACTCCAGCAATCCATGTCGTGAACATTGTCTCACTGGCTTCCAAAGCAAGCCTACCACTCCCTAAGTAAGGAGATGAAAACTGTATGAAGTGTTCCATGTGTGGTTTCACAGGGCCCCTGTATAGTTTGTAGCAAGACGTTTCCCCTTTGGTGCTCCAGCCCTTTGTAATAAAGACCAAAACCTTTCAAAGAAATCCTTAATTATCTCTCACTAAAGTCCAAAAAACCTCCTTTGATATCAAGTGATGCGTACAAGGTGCAGTGAAGTGAGATTGCTCCTGGACAAGTCTCCAGGCTTTGATGTAGTTCCTCTCTCTATTAGCACAAAGAATTAGGAGACTTCCAAGCTCCTTTCACAAGATCAATATGTTTACTCGTGTGATATTCACTGGAGTTCCTGCGGCACTATTTTTCCAGCCCTACTGCAATGTTCACACCTATCCTTATCTGACCATATTTCATGATGCAAATGACTTTAATGAGAGAGCTGACACTCAGAGAATGCTTTGACTGGGAAGTTTAACAAAACAGATTCTAACAGGTCACTGGTGTTGAACCTGTCCAAGACTATTGAATACCAGTATCAACACAAGTTGCTCTCAGCAGCACGAGGTTGTCTCAGAAACAAAAGGTGACACGAAATCTTGAATAGAAACAGCTGAATCTGAAGGTCAGGAATCATGTTGAGTATACTAATCAGGCTGTGATATGTTAAAATCCAAAGCAGTAGATATTATGAGGATAAATTTCCTTGCAGTTTATGAATATAGCATAAGTTGGGTCAGTGTTCTTGGCGAGTGCTTTAGAATGTCAGCATTGGTACCTCAATCACTTTCTATAAAGAGTAGCAGATACATGTTGGTAATTTCATTTTATTATTAAATCCCCTTGTCCCAAGGGCTTACAGATTGAATAAAACTATTACAATGAGTTTATATTCAGCAAATACACTAAATAGTTTTCCAACCAGCCAAGTGAAAATGGAACAGACATAAAGAATTTACTGTAAAAATATTACAAGAGATAAATAACTTCACTTCAACTTTCCTTACAAATACAACCTGATTGTAAATTTCAGTTTGGACCAAAGCAGGTAAGCTTGAAATAAGAAAATGACTTTGGACTGAGATGCCACTCTGTGGTAAGGGACACTTAGGAATTATCTGCTCTCTTGCAGGAATTGAATAGCCACAGGCATTTCCAGTTCACAACACAAGCTCACTGACATAACATTATCAAGAAAAAACAAAGTTCCTTGTCATCAAAGTAAGAGGAAAGAGCCCAGGGAATAAAAGGCACTCTCAAGAAGTGTTGTTTCTGACTTCCGTTCACTTTATGATTGGAGATGACAGGTGTGGACCCTTCACTTCTGATGGGTTACTTTTAATTGTGTGCTAACTGCCTAGCCCACAAAAGGGCTAAGAGTGGCTACCCATTACTCTCTTTATTTCCAGCCACTTGATAAAAACTCTAATCTCACGGCAGCTTTGAGAAGTGTGCTGAGGAAATACTGTCTCACACTTAACTTCTAATGCCAGTAACAAACCTGAAAATTTACAAATCTGCATAATATTATTCCTAAAAGCAGCAAACTGACGTTAATGTATCTTCTATATGATATGAAGATTTTCTTGTCTTTCTTGAGGTCTTGGGATATTCTGTTGTTTTCTGTAGAAATGTTACAGGTAACATTTCTTGCATCCAAATTTCTGAGACTCCCTCTTCAGTAGATTGGGAGTTTCAGTGGAGATGTTCCAAGGTAGAGATGCCAAACTGGCTTTGATCTATATATGCTGACTTCCACAGGGAACTGGAATCATCCTTTATTGGAAATCTGTAACTTCCAAAGTGCCTTGGGGTTCCCAGTAACCGTAAGGTGCAAATTCATGAGACATCTGTTCTCTTCCCAACTGTCTCTGACTGTGTGATATTGTTTATTGACGGATAATGAACACAAAGAGGTTCAAGAAAGCTCTGAGTAACTTCAACACTTTTATCTCTGTTTCTCCTGATATTTCTTTACCATAATTTTGACTTTAAAAATGTGTTACCAGTGTTACAGTTACAGTCACTGTTACAGGTCACATTAAAGAAATAGAGTTATAGAGTAATACAGCATGGAAACAGGTCCTTTGGTCCAACTCGTCCATGTCAACCAAGATGCCCATCTAAGTTAGTCCCATTTGCCAATGCTTGGCCCATATCCTTCCAAACTTTTCCTATCCATGTACCTGTCCAAATTACTTTTAAATGTTGTTATTGTACCTGGTTCAACCACTTTTTCTGGCAGCTTGTTCCATATATGCATCACCCTCTGTGTAAAGAAGTTGCCCCTCAGGTTCCTATTAAATCTCTCCCCTCTCACTTTAAACCGGTGCCCTCTAGTTTTTGATTCCCCAACCCTGGGAAAAGGACTGGGTGCATTCACCTGAGAGTGTCTCAAACAACGGCTTTTAGCTAATTGAGAGATCCCAACCAGGAATAAGAACTATATTGGACAGGTATACAATAAATCCAAATTAATTAACAATATAAACTTACACAATAAATCCAATTTATTTAACAGAATTCTGTTACTTTCATAGTCACCACACTTCTTGTTAAAATGAATCGAGATTAATTTAATCAATTAACTGAATGAATTTCCCTGGTTACCTTATTTCCTTATTTCCCTATGATATTGAAGAAAGCCATTTCATCCCAACAGATCAATGCTGGCCTCATGGAGCATTCCAATTTCCCCATTGTTTTTTCCCTGTTGTCTATTCTCCCCACATTCCCATTATATCCCCCTCCCCTCAGTTTCTAAGGCTCGCTTACACACTTGGTGCAAGTTACCATGGTCATTTAATCTCGTGACCCTGCGTCTGTAGTTCAGACCTATAGATTAGGAGTCCAGTAATCAGTAACTACTAATCCAATAATCCACTAGCCACTACTGTACTGCACCATGTAATAAAGTGTGTGCAGGTTAGAGAGCACATCTACTTTTACTTTGAAAGCAAATCTTCAGATTCAGTTATTTTTATGAGTTGTCAACATTTCCTCTCATGAATAAATCATTTAATTTCCTGAATTAAAGTGAATCTTTGCAACTATCCATTATTTCCAAAAATACTCTGTTGAAGACTTCAAACAACTGTGCTTTGAATTAGGAATGTGATACTCTGATAGAAGAACAGAAAATGTACTTATATTGAGGTCTGTGATTTATTGCAGCTTCATAATAAATATTCTGCACCTTTTTTATGGGTCCATTGTTAGCTAATTAATAGCGATTGATTGCCTCAATTAGTTATCATTGTTTCGTATGATGAACAGGATGGTAGAAAGTGAATTAGCAATAATTGTTCTTACCACAAGCATGTTTTGATTTGAGATTCAATCATTTATGCCACATCAAACCCAGAGGAATAACATTAACTCAGATTTTCAAGTTAGTGGCCAAGCAACCATGATCATGGCTGATCCAAGAGGACATGCCACAGTGAATTGAATTCAGCTTAGATTGGAAGTATTGCCACCACAGTCAAGTAGCTCACTAATATTCCCTCTCCAAGACAAGAGATAAGAGTGACTAATTACATTGGTAACAGAAGCTTTCAGAAAATGAGGAGCCAGAAAATTTAATTGGACTGTAAGATAGTCAAGGGCTGATGAGTGGAATGAGAGAGTTGTTATAGTAGAGATCAGGAACAGACATGATGGGGCAAATGGCCTCCTTCAATGCTGCAATCATTCCATCATACCTTTTATACATTTACAGAGTGTGGCAAAATTGAAAGGCCACAATTCATTGCCTTCCTATAACCATCCTTGCAAAGGTGGTGGGTGAGCCAACTTGAACTACTAATGCCCATTGAACAAGTGCTAGTCAAAGAGAACTTCTGTTAATTTGACCCAGCAATAATGCAGGAATGATGACATATTTCCAAGTCAGAATTACCTGTGACTTAGGAGGACAGAAAGTTGAAAGAAAACTAATTTCTAGGATGCAAATATTCCATTGCACTCCAAAATGGAATAATAATTAGTCATTATATTTTAATATTTTTGGAAGAGAATAGGTCTGATTAAATAGATTTAAGAATCAATTATTTATAATTTAACCACCAAAAAAGCAAAAAAAAATGAGGAGAAATATAAAATGTCAAGAAAGAAACTTTGCTACTTATTGAAGGATAAATCACTACATTCACTGTGGGTTTTATCAACTCAATTTGCTGTGTCACAAACTATTCAGCCAGAACATTGGCTGAAATGCAAGATTAGTGGCAAATTCTTGAGCAATTGATATCTTTAATTTTCTTCTTTGCACTAAGAATAGCATATTCAACAAATTAAATGCCATCACAAGTTTTCTCCAGAGTTTCAGAAAGCAAGTTTGTGAAACCATTTGTTCATTTTGGCGACATGCATGTCACTGACAAAACTAGCATTTATTGCCCATCCCTAGTTCCTCTTGAGAAGGTGGTCATGAGCCACTTTCTTGAATGGCTGCTGTTTGCGAGGTGGGCACAACTCTGGTGCTTTGGGAATTCCAAAATTTTGATGAAGCAACAAAGAAAAAGCAGTCATATATTTCCATAAGGACAAGTGTCAAGAGATCATATAAGGGAAAGTAAACCAAGTGCAACACAACTGTGAGTAGAAATTAGTCTCTGGTTTCTCATGCTAAACAGGCATATTGGCTGCATATTATTCTTTCTCTCAATATTGAGTAGCATTGAATTCAATTGAAACAGAATTGGGGACTAGACAGCACATAATCAGACCTGTAGAACCCACTGATTAAATTTCTGTATTTTTGCCTTTTACTATTCATTGTCAAGGTGAATATTTATTGCCTAATCTTGATTTTCTTGACCTGAGTACCAGCTATTTCCAAGACTCAAACACCTTACTGTCGGACTGGAGTCATATATAGACCACACAGGGGAAAATCAGATTTCCTTTCCTGAAAGACTTTAGGAATTGAATAATACAACAATCCAACAGATCAGGTGTTACAGGAGACACAAGAGATTGCAGATGCTGTAATCTGGAGCAACAAACAATCTGCTGGAGGAATTCAGCAGGTCAAATATCTAATAGATCAGGCGTCACCATTGCTAATTCTACACTCTGTACTCCAGTTTTATTCAACTGAATTTATACCCCCAGATTATTAATCCATGACTCCAGATTGTAGCATATGAACTTAAACATTATACACACATTCCCGATTTATTTGCAGTCTTCCAGACAGCACAAGCATGGTGCAGGTTTGATTTTTTACTGTCCACACACAATTTTTTCACATATTTTCCACATATTCTATCCCAAGGTTGGTACGTATGCATTTCAGTTGCATTTGAGTCCCACCTGTATTTGGTGAGGTCAGAATTTAAGGAACCACTGTATTCAGTGTCAAAGCCTTAAATATGGAATTATGAAGCAGAGACAGAAACCACTTGGTCATTGTGATGTCTCTATGGAGGACTATCTTGCTGGTATACATATATAATTCAGGTCTTGTATTCATCACAGATCAACATATCTTTCACAGCAGCATTGCAAATCCTTCTGAGATGTTCCTACCCCATCTCAATAATGTAAAATCCCACTGACACACGTAAATACATTTCAACAGGAATTTTAAAAATGTTTCAATGAAAGAGCAGAGCAGTTTCAGTGAAATTCCCAGCCAGGTCATAAATATTCAGACATATATGGTGCAAAGTTCTGTTCTTTCTGGGTTTTTTTTCATTCCTCTAATCAAGCATTATTATATTAAAGCTGGATTATTTAACTTTTAATTAGCTTTTAATCATCTCCAAATGGGAACATTAAAATTATATCTGTGGACGAGTAGGTAAAGAGGAGAATTATGAAAATGGTCCTGGATGTTTACCCAAGAAGAGAGACCGGATGGGCTAAGGCTGTTTTCTTTAATACAGAGGAGGATGAGGGATGGTTACATTAAAACGTAAGAAATAGAAGCTGGTGTTTGCCATACAACCCCTGGAACTTGATCTGTGATTCAATAAGATCATGGCTGATCTGAAAAGTTGCTGTGGGAGTGGGGATGGAGCATTAAAAAGGCATGAAACCAGGAGCTCGAAGTGGCCATTGTGGACTCGACAAGACAGTCGCCTGGTCTGCACTTGGATCTCGTTGATGTCGAGGCAACCGCATCGAGAGGACCAAAAGCAGGAGATGAGGTTGGAGGAGGGGCATGTGAATCTCTGCCTGACCTGCAAGGGCTGTTTCGATCATTGGATGGTGGTGATGGAGGAGGTGCAGGGACAGATGTTACACCTCCTGTGGTTGCAGGGGACAGGGAGGAACGGGTGGACCAAACCACCCCACCTCCTGGTTCCTTGTTACGCAGTTTCTTTCCCCTCCTCCATCTGGTTCCATCCACCTATGACCCACACACTCTACCCACTGGGTCCCCTATTCCCTTTCTATCTGACCATCGTCCTTCCCTTATCTTTCTCCACTTATCACATCCCAATCTCTGTTGTTATCTCCATCCCTCTCTCTCTCTCCCCCACTTGGCTCCAACTGCCCCTCAACCCCTCCTCACCTGGATTCACCTATTGTTTACCAGCTCCTGCCACACCATTCCCCCTCAAATCTTCATACTGGCTATCTCACCTTCACACTCTCAGTCCTGATGTAGGATCTCGACCCGAAACATCAAGGATCCCTTTGCCTCTGCAGATGCTTCCTGACCCTCTGAGTTCCTCCAGCAATGTGTTTGTTGCATTAGATTCCAGCATCTGCAGTCTCTTGTGTCCTCGTGGCTGATCTGATCCCACTTGTTACCAAGAACTCTTGATTCCCCTGTAATCTGATAATTTATTTAGTGTAACCATTTCATCTTCACAGCTCTCTAAGGTAGAGAGTTCCAAAGACTCACCTCCTTCTGAAAGAAGAAATCCTTCCTCACCACTGTCTTAAATAGGTGACCACTTATTCTGAAATTATGACCCTACAGGTTCATGTGATGGCAAGCACATTTTTAATCTAGGTTGGATTTTTGCTGACAAGCATTGATTAAGTGAGTGATTCTTCCTTAACCAGATGGAAAGTCTTTTTGCATACCAATTTAAGATGGGTTGAGCATTTGGAACCAACAATGACTGAACTAAAATTCAAACCAAACATAAATTCTTCATTTGGTTGACGCAAGACAAAGAATCTACCAACAGATGGAAGATTCCCTTAACTCTTTGTTCAAAGGTCAAGAAAGACCTTCCTACTGGAGACACAAGAGACTGCAGATGCAGGTCCTGACGCAGGGTCACAATTCAAAGTGTCGACTATCCCTTTGCCTCCACAGATGCTGCCTGATCCATTGAATTCCTCCAGCAGCTTGTTTTTTTCCTCAAGACTTTCTTAATGTCGTACACACATTGTGATGTAGTCAGTTTGTGCAGATGTCTATATAGGAAATATAAGAGCTTCGGTTGTTTATAATCATTGTCTCCAACACATTACAATGCTTCGCTTATTGATAACAGGTCAATGTTATTCCCTTGGAGATTAAACTCAAGGATAATACTGCATTTTTATTATATCAGGAAGTATGCGAGGTTCAATAACTAATGTAATTAAGTGTTTATGGAAAGGTCTGTCCATTCCCAGCTAAATTAGATATTTATTTAAACTAATCTTGTGCCAGTCCTATTTTCTTTTGTTATATATCTTTGATGCCCATCTCTTTTAGATACACTTTATTTTAATATCCAACCTATTTTCATCACTGTACTCCCTGAAAATCTCAATTATAAACAGTCTGCTCTATTTAACATGAAGAAAGAACACTTTGTTGTCACTTTCCTTGTCAATTACAGATCCTTAAATTGCTCTTATTCAGTTTGAAGAAGATATTCTTGCATTACTTGTTGAATTTTCCCAATAATTACAACTGATGGATGTCAGAGCTGTCAATTTTCTTTTGCTTCTTAAAATATGCCAGCTTTCCTCTTATTCTTGCAGAGTATAGGTGGCTGCAATCTGCTGGATGTTATTATTGAAGAAGGAAACAACATTTAGATAATCTGCTCAAGCATCTATCCTGCACATCCTCTTATCACCTTGACAACTGCATCATTGAAAGAAGATGAGAATATTGATAATAAAAACAGATAATACTGGAATTATTCAGCTGATCAGACAGCACCTGTGAAGAAAGAAATAACATTTCAGATCGATGTTTGTCAAAGTCAAGTTTACTGTCATATGCACAAGTACAGGTGCAATGAAAAACTTACTTGCAGCAGCATCACAGGCACATAGCATCAGATAAGCGGCATTCACAAAAGAAAACATAAATTAAAAATAAATTATACACATTTTTTTACACGAAAGAACACTATTAGAACAAAACAGACGTCCACTTCAGTGCAAAGCGATCAAAGTGGCCATAATGTTGCTATACTGAGGTAGTGTTAGGGTTTTGACTGTTGGTTCAAGAACCAAATGGTTGAGGGGAAGTAACTGTTCTTGAACTTGGTGGTGTGGGACTTCAGGCTTCTGTACCTCCTGCCTGATGGTAGCTGCAAGAAGATGGCATGGCCCGGATGGTGGGGATCTTTGATGAGAGATGTTGCCTTCTTGAGGCAGCGCCGCCTGTAGATACTACCGATGGTGGGGAGGGATGTGCCCATGATGTATTGGGCAGAGTCCACTACTCTCCGTAGCTTTTTGCATTCCTGTACATTCAAATTGCCGTACCAGACCATGATGCAACCAGTTGTCATGCTCTTTCATCAGAACTGGTAAAAGTTAGAAAAGAAGCATGCCTTAAGCTGTAGGGGACGAAGGGGAGTACAGGGAGAAAAAGGGATGTCTGCGGTAGAGTGGAGAGCAAGGAAAATTGAATGAAGAATCTGAGAATTAATTGTGGTGGATTGATTTGGAATATGTATAAATAGAGGAGGGAAAAGAAAAAATCTAGAACTTAGCAGCAGAAATAAAAAGAATGATTAAAATAGCAAGTTGGGCAGCATCCGTAGAGAAGGTAAAACCAAGTTAACACTACAGCTCGAAGATCTTACATCAGATCTGGCCAGTTCTGACATAAACTAGAAAGGCTGAAGTTCTGCAGATTATGACAAGCCCAGACAGAAAATGAAATTCTGTTTCTCATGCTTACATTGGATTTCATTGTTCAAGGGCAAAGGTAGAGAGGTAAGAGTGGGACTAGGATGGAGAATTAAAGTGACAGCCAAGTAGAGCCTCAGGATCACCCTTATGGGCTGGTCTTGATGCTGGCATCAGACAGGAAGGTTCTCTAATACATTTCCATTCCAAAAGCAATTCCTTCCACAGATGGTCCACGCTACTTTGATTTTATTTCTTTTTGGCCCCAATTTTCTTCAATATGTCAATCTTGACAAGGCTTGGCAGAAAGACTAGTTGGAAGATCATTGCTTTCCTGAGGGAAGATTTTCTTGTTTCATTAGGTTCTGTTCCACATCTGTGACTGAACCAAACATGCATTGACAACATATTCCTCCAGATTGTCTACCTAATATCTATTAACAACTTTATGTGCTAATTTCCTTGAGTTCAAACTTGGACAAACGTCAATCTTAAAATGCATTCAGACATGAACTGTTTCTTTTCCTTCTTAACATGGAGAACTTTTCAATGAGCTCATTAAAATTATCAAGAAGTTTGAAAGATTTGAGAGAGAATAAATGTTCCCTCGATGAGGTAAGTCTTGAACAAGGGTTCGTAAAGTGTAAGTCACCAAAAGTGAATTCAGAGAGTTGTCTTTATCCAGAGTGCTGATAATATAGAACCTGCTACCATATAGAGTATCTGAGGTGACTTCCAGCAGTGACTTCTCTTTCCACATTATATTTGTGCATTTGATTCACTGTCATTTAGCTGTCTTCTAATGTTTTACCAATAAGTGTGTACTTTCTCATCATCTATCTTCTTCCCAAAATGCATCACCTCAGTTTCTAAGCATGGAACTTCATCTGACAATGACATGTCGTTGGAACTGGAGTGGTGGTGGACCAAAACCACAAATAGAGAACTAATCTGAATTTGGGAAATAGAAATAAACAGACCACAAAACAGTTGATTGTGCTAATAATTGCAGTACAAGTTATGTATTAATCATATAACCATTCCACAAATAAATTATGATAACAGTTTATATGTAACTCAGTATTTAAATAGGCTGTAATTATGAATATTAAAATTTTAAATGTTTGACTTTGTCATCTTGGGCTCTGCTTTTGAGGGATCTTATATTCAATTCTAATTGAAATTATATTTAAACTGGTGTTCACAATGAATGTGTTTGTATTGTTTTAGGCAGATTTAGGAAGGTATTGCATGGTAATAAATTGCTCTTTACCCAAAGGCTACAACAATAAAAACTTGCATCGATATATTTATATTGATGTATGAAGAAAAATTGGGATTACTGGTCTTATATTCTCAAGTTTAGAAGAAATAGCAAGTGGGATGTGTTTGATGCAGAAGAAAGGAATGGACATTCTCGACACTGAAAGAATGTTCCTGATGGTGGGCAAATCCAGAACCAAGAGGTCACAGACTAAAGATATGAGTAAGCCATTTAGGACTGAGAAGAGGAGAAATTTTTTCATCCAGAGTGATGAAACACAGAAAGCATTTGATGTTAAGTCATTAAATATATTCAAGAAGGAGTTGGCTCTTGGTACATACCTGGTTGTAAAAGGCAACGAAGATCAAGAAAGATCAGGATAAAACAGGAACAGAGTCTCGAATCTGAATGATCAACCATGATCGTTTTGTATGGCAGAGCAGGTTTGAAGGGCTAGGTGATGTAAACCTGCTAGTATTTCTTTTTCTCTATTTTCGTGTTGGTAAAACATTCTAAGATGCTTCAGAGATTTATCAAACAAAATTGGATGTCAAGATACAAAAGAAGGTATGAAGCCAGGTGACCAAAGTCTTCGTCAAAGGTGAACGTTTTAAGGAGCATCTTGGTTTAACAGAGAAAAGCAGAGAAGTTTGGGAGAATTGTTCAGGTTTGGGAGGATATCCCGGGTTGGAGGGTATTCCAAAGATTATCTGCAGGAATAAGATAACAAAATCAGTCATGACAAGGGGCCAGAATCAGACTAGTAAAAAGATGTCATTAGATTGACAAGCTGGAAGGTTAAACAGAAATGGGGATGGGTGGGATTTGGTCATGGTGGGATTTGAAAGCAAGAATGAAAACCTTCCTCACAAAATGTATATGTGTTTGGCTGATTGATATCTGATGATGGCTCAAGAAATGCTCATCTTGAACAGCGATTCCAAGTCAACAGGAGCATGCACAGGCTGGGGGCAGGAGTGAGGTATGTCATTATAATCTATATAAGTACAGATGTACATATAGAGGTACTTAAGTACTTAAAGTTTACTCTGAAGCCTCAGAGGCTGAGGGGAGACCTGAAAGAAATTTATAAAATAATGAGAGGCAAAGATAATTTTTTTTCTCAGGGTACAAATTTCAAATATTAGAAGACATACGTTTAAGGTGAGAGGGGGAAAGTTTAAGGGAGATATGCAGAACAAATTTTGTACACAGGCAGTGTTCGGTGCCTGCATCGAACTGTTGGGGTGGTGGAAGCAGATATAATAGAGGCCATTAGATATGCACATGAATATGAAGGGAATGGAGGGCTATGGAAGAGAGTTCAATTTGGCATCATGTTCAGCACAGACATTGTGGGCTGAAGGGCCTATTCCGTGCTGTACTGTTCTATGTCCTTTACTGTATATACATGTGCATGTGCTTAACATCCTTCTCAGATCAATCATATTTAAATTCCTGCATCCACCCATTACAGCAAATGAAGAGATGAAGATATTAGAAAGTAGAGGCTGAAAAAGATAAAAGAAGTATGATTAAAGAGAAGTTTTGCTTTTTGAGTACAGTCATCCCATAAATGTTAACAAAGTCAACTTGCCACTTTTAATTCCTGACTGGTTAAGCTCAAGTGATCCAAACTGTAATTTAGTTGAAAGACGATTTTCAGTCTTAGTCTAAATGAAGGTTTAATTTTATTATATTTGAAGAAGCACTTTCAAGTGGGATTAAAGGTATTGTGGACATTCACTTTGAATCCAATAACAAGTTAACTATTCCACTTACTTTGTGTTCTTGACTTTATAAACTCCATTCTCAACCAAGAGAAGCTTCATTATTCAAGTTCCCAGCAGGACTACAACAACCATCCACTGAAGAAAGTTAAAACAGAATAGTTGGAACAGAACAGCTGCAGTTGGTAATTTGACTTGAGAAATATGATTTCAACAGTAGTTAAGATTAATAATAATCAAAAGCAGGTTTTCTATCCATCCACACCTTCAGTGAATGGTATTACTTTTGAACCCAAGGGTCCCTGTACCTACCAATCAAACTCCCAAAGAAAAGCATCAAATAACTGCCAACCATACATTTCATTTGACCTTAAAATGAAGTGTTGATGTTAAAACACTGCCCAGCCAAAAGTGAGTTTGTCTTCAGATTTTCTTCACTAGATCATAAACTATAACAGACACTACTTAGCATCAGACCAAAATGGCTGGCTGGAGGAGGGTTTTGAAGGCCTTTGTTTTAGCATGCTTGAGTAATGCAACCTCATCTTTGCATTGGGACTCTTGATATTTGCACTTAAAGTCAAAATTCAACAATTTTAGATCAAAGTCTTACTCCAATGATTTACCATTCCCACCCTCACCTCCTCTAACCCTGTTCTTTGTTTCCCTCCTGGCCCCTTTACCACCCTTTTCATTTTACCTGATAACATCGTCCTTTCTGATCACTTAATCTCTGGTGCTCTCCAGTATGTCACTGACTCTCCAGGTAGCACATTCCTCCATTTCCCATTCTCCATGTCCCTTGAAGAAAGCCTGCAACATCACTGACTACTTTCAGATCCAACAAAGGCTCACTCACCTGAAGCATTGATCTCAACTTTGTTCATCTTCCATTCCATGTCTGGTATGTCTTAGATTTCCACGTACAGGCATGGAAAGGTAGGGGTCTGAAATGTCCTGAAGGTTAGACGCCTGGTACACACAACCTTGTGCTCAAGTTCCTAGGAGGGAACATCACTAATAGCCTGTCCCGGCCCAACCACGTAGAATCCATGGCCAAGAAAGCACACCAGCACCTCTGCTTCCTCATAAGGGCTAAAGAAATTCGGCATGTCCCTGTTGACCCTCACCAATTTTTACAGATAGACCATAGAAAGCATCCTATCTGCTTGCCTCATGACTTGGTACAGCAACTGCTCTGCCCGAAGACCTCAAGAAACTGCAGAGAGTTGTGGACACAGCTCAGCACATCACAGAAGTCAGCCTCCCCTCCATGGACTTGTCTAGACTTCTCGTTGCCTCGGTAAAGCAGCCAACATAATCAAAGGCCCCTCCCACCCAGGACATTCTCTCTTTTCCCCCTCCCATTGGGCAGATGATACAAAAGCCTGAAAACACGTACCACCAGGCTCAAGGACAGCTTCTATCCTGCTGTTATAAGACTATTGAACAAGACCACTTGTACGATAAGATAGACTCTTGACCTCGCGAGCTACCTCGTCATGGCCCTTACACCTTATTGTCTACCTGTACTGCACTTTCTCTGTTAACTGTAACACTTTATTCTGCATTCTGTTATTGCTTTTCCCTTGTACTACCTCGATGTACTGATGTGAGGAAATAATCTGTATGGATGTCAAGCAAAATGAAGTCTTCCACTGTACCTTGGTATGTGTGACAATAATAAACCAATTTACCAAATTTACCAATTTACCATCATGAACTCACCATCAAACCGAAGTGCATCCAGAGATTGGATTGGATGTACTTCACATTTAATCTTTCAGCTTTATGTCTGGGCTGACTGGTACAGGAAACACAGTCCCAAAGAATAGTGTCACTAACCCCATGCAAGTAAGCAAAATTTATGTCTGATTTAAATACATTTAATTTATCCATTGGTATTTTGATTTGCTTATAGAGATTGCTTTTATTGTTTAAATCTACAGAAAAAAATGTCAAAGTCCCTCACTATTAGAGACATCAAAAACGTCGATGGTGAGCTTTCAAAGGCTGTTTGAACAATCCGGGGGCAGGGTCCAATGAGATCCAACCATTAACTCTGTTTCATTCTCTACAGATGCTGCCTGTCCTGGTGAGCAATTCCAGCATTTCCCGTTTCTATCGCTCTTGACTGAAAGACTGAGTTCTGCAGGCTTCTACTTGAAGAAAAAGTATTTTTTGATCATCTCATAGATGGTTTAGCATGGCTGAATCCATATGCCTTCTTCAGTTTAATTGGCCCAGCTGGATTAATTTGGCATCTCATTGTGCTACATTTGTGTATACCAGTTAGTTTCTTAAGGGCCAGGGAGTTTGGATTTGCCTCTGGACATTTTCTCCAAGGATTGCTTATATCAAGTAATGAGGATGAAGGAAGCACAGGATGCCAAACTCCTTACCACAAGAAATAACGAGAAGAGTCATGAACTGTCAAAGGAGATTTTAATTGTGATCAATGATCAATGTGAACTCAACACACAAATGTTACAGTGGGCTCAAATGATTATTTTCAGCTGAAAGTCATTGCAGTTTACAAGCCAATCACATTAAAAAGCTCATGTCAAATGTTTGTTTTACTGTTTTATATGGGCTGGCAAGATTTGTTCTTGTTGATAAAGTGGAATCCTACACTTAACAAAGCACCATTCAGTTAAGGCACCAGAGTAGAAAGAAAATAGTGAAATATAAACAGAAAGAGAAGGAAAGTTAATATTCCAGCTCAAAGGCTCTTGAAAGTCCCTTTATCTTTCCACAGATGCTGGCCTGCTGAGCATTTCCCAAATTTTCTGTTTTAAATTCTGATTTCAAACATCTGCAGTTTTTTTTGTTTTCTGGAAGGGAATCATCTTAGGTTTTTGGGGCTGCCTGTTTTGAATCAGCACTTGGGTGAAGGAGATAAGTGTTTTGGAAGAAGAATGAGAGAGAAATGTGAGAAAGAAAGAGTATAAGTAGCTTTCTCTTCAACCTATCCTGTTTAGATGAGGTAAATTTAGCTAAGGGACAGCAATACAACACAGAATTATTTTAAAATTTATCAAGGTTGAAAAAACACCACAAATTAGGGCAATCATTACAAATAACGTGTTGCAAGAAACTAAAAACAAATATGAGGTATTATCCAGTAAAATCTTGTGCAGTTTAGCTCTAACTGTGGCATCTGCTCACATGTATTCTCTAATTCTAACTGTAAACACAACTCATTCCAGCGAACATTCAAAGGAGACCATCCCCCCAGCCATAATTCCTTTAACTATTCCTTAACATTCGCTAATTTTGAACATAGCTCACTCCATTGCACACATGGAAGAACATGTCCCCATGTCTTGAGGGGACCAGTTTTGTTTGTAGCTTCCTACAAGTTACTCAATTTTACCTTTAACCCTCAGGAAGGAAGGAAATGAAGGGAAGGAAGGAAGGAAGGAAAGGAAAGGGGAAGGGGAAGGGGAAGGGGAGGGAAGGGAAGGGAAAGGGGAGGGGAAGGGGAAGGGGAGGGAAGGGAAGGGAAAGGGGAGGGGAAGGGAGGGGAAAGGGGAAGGGGAAGGGGAGGGAAGGGAAGGGGAGGGGAAGGGAAGGGAAGGGAGGGGAAAGGGGAAGGGGAAGGGAAGGGAGGGGAAAGGGGAAGGGGAGGGAAGGGAAGGGAAAGGGGAGGGGAAAGGGGAAGGGGAAGGGGAGGGAAGGGAAGGGGAGGGGAAGGGAAGGGAAGGGAGGGGAAAGGGGAAGGGAGGGGAAGGGAGGGGAAAGGGGAAGGGGAAGGGGAGGGAAGGGAAGGGGAGGGGAAGGAAAGGAAAGGGGAAGGGGAAGGGGAAGGGGAGGGAAGGGAGGGGAAAGGGGAAGGGGAAGGGAAGGGAGGGGAAAGGGGAAGGGGAAGGGGAGGGAAGGGAAGGGGAGGGGAAGGGAAGGGAAGGGGAAGGGAGGGGAATGGGGAAGGGAGGGGAAAGGGGAAGGGAGGGGAAGGGAGGGGAAAGGGGAAGGGAAGGGAAGGGGAAGGGAGGGGAAAGGGGAAGGGAGGGGAAGGGAGGGGAAAGGGGAAGGGAAGGGAAGGGGAAGGGAGGGGAAAGGGGAAGGGAGGGGAAAGGGGAAGGGGGAAAGGAAAGGGAAGGAATGAAGAGGAGAAGGGAAGGAAGGAAGGAGGGGAGATAGGCTGACTAATTTGGATTTCACTACAGCCCTTACAATCTCAGGACACTTTAAATCACTTTACTGCCAGTAACATAACTTCTGTTGTTACTTGAGGAGCACGGTGCTTCAAACAACAAAGTAATAATGACCAGTTAACTGTTTGTTTGTTGTGATGACAGCATCTGTCCTGAGAGAAACGGTATGAGTTTTTCAGGGTGATGGCCTGAAATATTAACTCCACTATTTTGTCCATTGATGCTGTTTGACCCAATGAGTATTCTAGCCATTTTTTAAATTGTTTTTATTTCTGATTACCAGTATCCACGATATATGACTCTTGTTTTTTTAGTGGATTTTTTGAGGAAAAATATCAGCCAAGACAGCACCAAAACCTTCCCTCCTCTATCTCAAAATAGCACCATGGAATATTTTATATTCTCCTGAGAGTGCAGCAGAGATGTTGCTTTCATGGCATCTCCAACAATACAGAGCTCTCTGAACATTTGATGGAATTTGAGTCTTGATTTTTGTCCTTAAGTCTTTGGAATGGGACTTGAGTCTTCTGACTCAAGTCAAGGTTCTAGCAACTGCCAACGTTAACAATCCTACTGGTAAAACAAGCAGCAAGTGATCTTAAAACAGTTTATTTGCACTCAGCTCTTGATATAAATGTTCTGCATCCATTACTTTGGTAAAATACATGTGACAGATAATATTTTAGCTGCATGAATAGAAAATGCTGGAAACATATAATAAAAGGATGATAAGAATGTTAAAAATGAATACTAATAGGGCAAGTAAATAGGTAAAATATTGAATAAAACAGAGAATGTTGGAACTACTCAGCAAGTCTGGCAGCATCCCTGGATGAGGGAAACAGAATTAACCTTCTAGATCGATGAGCTTTCAGCAGAATTTCTCCAGAGTTTCTCACATTCTCTTCCTATCAGTGATAATCTCAACCCTATTTAAATCGACTCTCACGGCATTACTTGTGATTGTCACCGATCTTCTTGCAAAGTTGCAAAGAGAAATTGGAAGTGTCCTCAATGGAAATCAGTCTTCAAATGTGTACCATCAGACACACTGAGTGTCTGTGAACTCGTAGAAGATTTATATGGGACTGGTTTTCCAAAATAATTGACTAGCCTTGTCTGGAAATTTGTATTTCAAGAGTAACGCAAAATGCAAAGTACCCTAGGTTGTTATTTCGCTTCCAAAATTGCATTGCTGACAATGGAACAGAATTTGAAAAGCAGAATATTAAACACAGCCACTACCTCTCGCAGTCTTGGTGAAGCAGTCAGCATAATCAAAGACCCCACCCACCCAGGACATTCTCTCTTCTCTCCTCTTCCATCGGGTAGAAGATACAGGAGCCTGAAGGCACGTACCACCAGATTTGAGGACAGCTTCTCCCCCACTGTGATAAGACTATTGAACAGTTCCCTTATACGATGAGATGGACTATGACCTCACGATCTACCTTGTTGTGACCTTGCACCTTATTGCACTGCACTTTCTCTGTAGCTGTGACACTTTACTCTGTACTGTTATTGTTTTTACCTGTACTACATCAATGCACTCTGTACTAACTCAATGTAACGGCACTGTGTAATGAATTGACCTATACGATCGGTTTGTAAGACAAGCTTTTCACTGTACCTCGGTACAAGTGACAATAGTAAACCAATACCAATGTATCACAAGCGACTAATGATAAATTATTTTCCGTGTGTAAGAGCTAATTCTTTGTTCATGACAGAATGGAAATGGGAATCTGTTTGCTGGGGGTCAACAGAGAAGCAGAAAGTCACAAATAATTGTATCTATGTAAGACCTCTCATGGCCTTATGTTGTGGCAACATACATCACAAATAAAGCTATCTGAAAGGGGAGAAAAGGAAGGAGAATCTTGGGTATGAGTATGACAGTCATATACAATTAAAACATTCACAGTACAGGGTGAAAAAGAATTTGCAGTTACCACTGTTTAAGATCATGCAGGAACATAAGTCCCTTTGTTGATATTTAAGGCTTTGTTGCCCAGAGAGTGGGAAGTCACAGATGCGACTATTAAAAATGACCTTAACATGCAGGAGAATCTAAGAAGAATCCCAGTGTTCCAAAACTCTAGGATATGCTGATTGCTGTTATACTACAGGCATTAATCCTGAATGAGTCAGAGATGAGATCAGTTGAATAAAACAGTCCGATTAAGTGGCAGTGAACTTTATTTCAAGTGAAAATTTGGGTCAGAGGAAATATGTATTTGAAAGACATTCACTGCAAACTCTAATCCAACCAATAACCAATAACAATCGAAGGGAACGCCACCCTGACCATTCCCTTTTCTCTCTTCCATCTTGCGAGAAGATACAGGAGCTTGAAATCCCAGATGACCAGACTTAAGAACAGCTTCCTCCCTACAACTATCAGACTCCTGAACCAATCACCTCTTTCACATCCCCTTCCCGGTGGTACTGCCACGTTCTCGGACTCTTAATTCTACCTCTGTCGGGTATTCCAATTTTGTCAATTTAGCATTTATTTTGCTCTATTTCAGATTGCACTACTATCTTTGCATCATTCTGTTGTTTTGCACTCATCACTGTATTTATTGCTGTACTTATTATTACTATGTACACGGTTTACTTTGTAAGCTTCACGCGAGCAAGGAATTTCATTGCATCCTGGTGCATATGACAATAAACTAATCTAAATCTGAATCTGAACGACTGTGTTTTTCAGTTTACAAAACTGGCTGTCGAAGAAGCTCAGACTCAGACCAATCTTTGCCAGTGAAATCCATTAGAAATCAGCATAAAATTTATAGTTTGTGAATAATGGAAGAGAAAGTTCTCAGTTGAGTGGATAAAGGACAACCAAAAACATACATTTAATGTTAATACTGAATAATTAATGTTATTATCTCAGTTTTAAAGTTTTGCAATATTCATGTACATCCTGAAAAATGAAACACTAATTCAAATGCCTGTGGTAATCATCATTTTGTTTATGACGGCTCTTGATCACTTTGTATGTTTCCATTGAGTTATACAGTGCAGAATGGAGTACTGAGATGAAAAAAGCTTCCAAGAAAGCATCAGACTGCATAATTGATCAGCTGCTTACTTACATTATTGAGGACATCATGTCTATGGTCCCACCTTCCTGAGGGAATAGAAAACTCTCAGAACTTTAATGGTAATCTAAAGTAAAATATATTGACCTCTGTTTAGCAATGAGAGTTTGTCCATACAAGCTCAGAAAGTGACCATCAAGTCAAGTCGAGTTTATTGTCCATGAACCCATGAACACTACTTTGCTATTTCTTTTTTTGCACTATTTGTTTTTGTAATTTATCGTAATTTTATGTCTTTGCACTGTACTGCTGCTACAAAACAACAAATTTCGCATCAT